>NC_046156.1:35658818-35667245 GCF_011064425.1 Rattus rattus | reverse complement strand
CTAGATGCACAGAACACATGAAACTCAAGAAGGATGACCAAAATGTGAATGCTTCACTCCTTCTTTAAAAGGGGAACAAGAATACCCTTGGCAGGGAATAGGGAGGCAAAGTTTAGAACAGAGGCAGAAGGAACACCCATTCAGAGCCTGCCCCACATGTGGCCCATACATATACAGCCACCAAACTAGATAAGATGGACGAAGCAAAGAAGTGCAGGCCGACAGGAACCAGATGTAGATCTCTCCTGAGAGACACAGCCAGAATACAGCAAATATATAGGTGATTGCCAGCAGCAAACCACTGAACTGAGAACAGGACCCTCGTTGAAGGAATCAGAGACAGGACTAAAAGAGCTTGAAGGGCCTTGAGACCCCATATGAACAAAAATGACAACCAACCAGAACTTCTAGGGACTAAGCCACTACCCAGACTATACATGGACTGACCCTGGACTCTGACCTCATAGGTAACAATGAATATCCTAGTAGGGGCACCAGTGGAAGGGGAAGCCCTAGGCCCTGCCAAGGCTGAACCCACAGTGAACAGGATTGTTGGGGGAGGGCAGTAATGGGGGGAGGATGGGGAGTGGAACACTCACAGAGAAGGAGAGAGGGAGGGGTTAGGGGGATGTTGACCTGGAAACCTGGAAAGGGAATAATATTTGAAACATAAATAAGAAATACCCAGTTTAATAAAGATGGAGAAAAAATAAAAGAAGAAAAGAAAAAATAACCATTGAAATTTCCTTGTTTTCATTGTTCTGGTACATTTTAAATCTTTCAGCATCTATAATGGAGACTGATTTTTCTACCCACACTTAGCTAGCAGGCAGTTTTAACTGGTGTTCTCAAGTGCCAAGTTTCAAAATTACACTTCAACATCAAACACTTGATGATGAACAATTTAATTCCAAAATTTCAGTTCACTGTATTTTTAATTTTTTCTAATTATTGTTCTAGTTGTATAAACCATAGAAACTGTTATCCAAAAAAGTATTGTATCACAAAAATAAATGTCATCCTAAATTCAGCCGAACAAATGTCATGTGCCTTGTCATCTGGCAATGCTCTATCAGAAATTGTAGGCAAAAGAAGGAAGTTGAACTAGGATAAGCGCCCTCACTTTTACACCTGCAATGTCTAGAAGTGCAAAGATGCCATTAAGGCCTTGGACTAAAATAAGAAAAACTTAGGCCTCTGGCTTCTGCCACACCTTCAATGCCAATCGCCTGGACTACGTTCGAATACCCTGTGCCATAGAGACTCTGAAGCTCTAGTTCTGCAGGACTGGCAGCTTTAGACTCTCCAGCAGTTCATACGTGGGGTAGATGTTGGGATGGGCTAACTCAAAGCCCTGGATCTGGGCCTGGGTGGTAACTGAGTTTGTGGTCTGCCTGCCAATCTCCTCATCCATCTCCTCATCTGGCCACAACAGCCAGCTCTTCCACTTGGCCAGGGCAAGGGGGAGGGGGCAGATCAGCTAGGAGTGCCTGTTCTTCCAAGTGCACAGTGAGTCAGGGGTGGGGCAGCTCACTGGCACACTGCCCAGAAGGGGTGTGGGCTGTCTGTGGCTTTCCTGAGTGCTAGAGCCAGCAAGTGACACAGCCAGCACTCTATCTCTGGGATCCAGCTCTCCCATACTGGCATGTGGGGGATGGGACCAACTGCTCACCCTTTAGTATTATCAAACGCCACAGGACATCAATATAGCAGGCTCCTGCTGCTTCAAGCCATGGGCCCAGACACGGCCTTAGGTAGCAGCATGGGCAGGGACTTCACCATAACATCAGGTGGTAGTGCAAGTTACTCACATCAGGCTATTCTTCACCACCCTTGTGTCTCCAGCTCTGCCCCTCCACAGTACACAAACTGTTTCACTTCACGTTCTCTTCCGTCTCTCCATCACATACTCATTCATTGTACTGGTGCCTACACGCACTATGTCAGCAATGGCTTCTTCTTTTGAAAGCTAGAATGGTTAAATAATCCCTGGACAAAGTTAAACAGCACAGAAAAGCTATAATTCAACATGGTGCCATCCAGTGTCCTGGTTGAACCACAAAAACTAGAGGTGAGCAGATAGGCCAATGGTGAGAAACAAACACAGTAGGACCTGTCAGTCAGCTGTGGTCTCCATTGTGCAGGTTTTGCCCTTCCTCCTGGGCTAGGATGCCACTTTGGGAGTCACAGTGACTCACACAGTGGTCAGTTTTCTCAAACAAAGAAGTCATGGGCCCTCTGGCATTGATATTTGTTACTGGCTCTATTGGTGGACAGTGTAATTCACCATTGTTTAAGGAGCAAAAACAACAACAGCCTTCCTGTGCCTTTGACAGTTCTGTCTCTCTTCATAGCACATAAACCACTCGGCTTCTCTTCCTCTTCTTCTGTCTCCCCACCACCTGTTTGCTTGTTTCCGCCATGATGTTGTCTTCGCACTTCCCACCACATAAGTTCAGCTTTGAACACAGATGATTTTAAGGCAGAAAAATAAGAACATGAAATTTAATTAATTTCAATTTTTAAATTCAAATATATTCATATATTTAATGAATATAAATTGATTAAATTTATCCCTTAATAAAAAAGAGGGATAATCACAAGAAAGAGAGACAGAAACAGAGAGACTGAACAAGAAAAGACAGAGGAGTAGGGGAGGAGGAAACAGCAAAATGAAGGAAATGGAGAGAAATGGGAGGGGAGAAGGGAAAGGGAGAAGTTAGAAAACTCCAGTGGTTCAAATCTTCTTAACTGGCCAGTTGGAGCTCATTATAAAAATTAAATGGCACAAAGAGTTACTATGCTGGCTAGTTGTGTCAACTTGACCCAAGAATTATAGGGAAACCCATACTGAGAAATTGCCTCCATTCGAGCAGTCTGTGGCCATGACTATGGTATTTTCCCGATTCATGATTGGTAGAGAAGGGGTCTAACCCATTCGTCTGGTAGTCCCTGTTTGAATAAAAAAAGCAAATTGAGTAATGATAGAAAGTAAGGCAGAAAGTAGCATTCCTCCATGGCCTCACCATCAGTTCCCACCTCCATGTTCCTGTCTTGACTTGTCTTAATGGTAGCCTGTGATGTGAAATAAAAGCAAAATAAAGCCTTTCCTCCTCAAGTCACTTCTGGTCAATGTTTTATCCCAGCTACAGAGCACCAAATTAGAACAGTTACCATCTAGTGAATATATTCATAGTGAAGAGTTGTTTTATCAGAGATTGCCAATATACCAAAAGATATATAGCATTAACAACTTCAGTGGTTTGAATAGACTTGGCCCCCATAGAGTCATGTGTTTGAATGCTTGGCCCATGGGGGATGGCACTATTCAGAGGTACGGCCTTGTTGAAGTAGGTAGGCCCTTGTTGGAGGAAGCATGTCGCTCTGCGAGCAGGTTTGGAGGTCTCCTATACTCAGGCTTCACCCAGTGTGAATGAGAGTCTTTTCCTGGCTGTCTGGAGATCAAGATGTAAAACTCTTGGTTCCTGCCGCACCGTGTCTGCCTGCATGCTGCCATGCATCATGCCATGATGGTAATGGTCAAAACCTCTGAAGCTGTAAGCCAGTCCCAAATTAATGTTTTCCTTTAGAAGAGTTGCCATGGTCATGGTGTCTCTTCACAACAATAAAACTCTAAAACAATAACTGCAAAGTGACAAAGGAAAATGTGAATAGCAGAATCTTAGTCACCATTAATCTCTGACAGTTCAAGAAAAAAAGTAACTGATACGAAATTCCAGTCCAAAATGACTATACCAAGGAGACAGAAGCACATTCATGCTGATGCCATCCCTACCACAGTGGTAAAGATACAGAATCAACCTAAATTCCCCTCAGAAATGAATAAAGAAAGAAAATATGGTATGTATATATACATCAGGATGCTGTAAGTTACTAAAAGGATAAAATGGTGTTCTATCTATGTTACAACACAAGTGGACCAGAGGATGACTATAAATTATCCAAGTACAAAAATACAAACACAGCATAAGCTTACCCATGTGAAATCGAAAATGTTATTGAGGTTAGGGGTAGAACAATAGTTACCAGAGGCTGATGAGTCAGTGAAAGAAGATGCTCAAGGCAGAATGTCTGTTGTTCTGTTCAGGGAAAGGTGAATGTAGTGAAAAACAATGCATCGTGTGTGTGTGAAAAGGCTTGAAAAGAAGGTTTAAGTGGCATCACCCCCCAAAATATGGCATATGTCTAAGATGATGGATATGTTAATCACCCTCATGCACTATGCACACCCACAGAAACTGAAATAAAACACTATACCCCTATATGAAATAAAACACTATCTGTACAATTGTTACATCACTCAACATTAAGTAAACAATGTTAAATAAAACAAGCTCTAAATGAAACTGAAGGTTGAAATGAGCCATGTACATCTCTATTCCATAAATAAAAAAACACAATTAAGTTTTACATAGAACCACTATTAAAATGCACATTCTTCTGCTATAATGAATCACTCCCACAATATTAAAATAGAAGCAACAACATTCTCTAATCAAAGTGCCAAAAATTAGAAATTAAAATAAGCCAAAAAATAATTTCAACAATTGGGCTTCTTTATATAAATCATCTATTTTCAGAGACTTCACTGTACTGAATTTAAAAAAAAATCAGACCCAAGTCATATAATCAACTTGAAAGACTGAAGTTTAAAAAACTGCATTATAAAACCTTATCCAAGAATAATCTGCTTTCTCACTGCACTTTAAAAACAACTAGATTTGATAGCTCCAGATATTTAAACAATTTGGTCTGTACTTTCTGCATAGGCCCATTAAATCTGTAACCCAAGCCACATTAAATTGGTCCATATGGTTTGTAGCTGCCATATTGGATAGCAGAATATTTCCATTATTACAAATAGTTCTTCTAGGAGGCAGTGGCTTTCATTATACTGGGGAAATCAGCCAAATATTTTTGAAGTTTATGAGAATTGTTTAAATTTTATTTCATCAAATTATCAGGGTTCTTCTAGTGAGAGTCTCAAGTGAATTTATTCCCACTTCACTTCCTAATTGTACTAAAAGATCATTCTCACAAATACATTAAGGTGCTAATTGAGTACAATGGGTAAGCTGAGCATACTAATTATCACTAATCAACTTAATACTGGTTGTTTAAGCCTTCAACAGCTATTCACCTACAGAGTAATTCATGTCACCTTGATGCCCCTCATTCTCCTCAGGAAAGAGCATTTCAGTCAGTTGATTTCATTGCTTCAGTGTGAGTCCAGTGGAGTATCAACATTGGTAGTACTTTTAATATTGACACAAAATATGTACCCTAACCACAGATGCTGTCACAACTTGTATGACTAGCAGTATCTATAGTCACAAGCAGGGTGTTCCTGTTAGCCCCATATATCACTAGAGCTAGAGAGAGAAAGTAGCCTGAAGTGACCTACACAGAGTAGAATAGAACAACCATGGAGAGAATAGAATATGCCCACACAAACAGAGGACTGAGATGAGACAAGGACAGTGTGAGTGGCAGAAGTGTGGCTAAGAAACCTGAAGTTAAGGCCTGTCAACAAGAGAAAATGACTTGGCATCACACGCATAGCCAGTGGGAGCTACTAGGGCCACCAGATATCTGCTGTGTAACTCACTCTCAACCCAGACCCAAGGGCTAAGGAACAGTTACTGGGCTCATTTACATTACATCCCTTCTCTCCATCATCTACCCAACATGAATGAACAGATGATTCTCACATGTGTCAACATATTCCTATACTTCTACAATTGATCAGAGCACCAAAGGAAGACTTTACTCAAGAGCCTCATAAAGGTTCATTGAGAAAAGAAAGCTGCAGGTCAATTTCATGTAACATTATTTATGCTCTTCAGTAAAAATATAAAGAAACGACACAAAGCAGAGATGAGTAGCATGTGGTCCCCTGACCTCCATTGTCTGGGCCATGGTTTGCCCTGCCATTGTGAGGAGGCATGCAGGGCACAGAAGTGTCCTGCTCCCCCTCAGGAGGCCTTCAGGTACCCCAGGAACAAACATACTCAACTCCTCCCCCAGAAATCCACCACCAGTCGGGTCCACCTGGGGTACAATCAGCAGAGTTGAGTTTCAAGTGGTCACCTGACCTCAGTCTTCTGACCCATGTCTCACATTACCATCCCAAGGAGCCTTTTGGGGTCCTAGGAGCATCCAGTTTAGACATCTCCCTAACTAATCCCCTAACTGCCAGGTCCACTCGGGGCATGGTCAGTAGAGGTGCACAGTGTTCTGTTTCCTGAGATCTATTGTCAAGCTCCACCTGCCTTGCCAAGGAGACCTACTAGCATCAGGAACTTCCAGCCAACAACAGGGACAACCAGATGGCTAAAGGACAGCATGAGAACACAATTAACAAGAGTCAGGGCAGTGCGGCACCATCAAAAACCAGCTATCCTGCTGCGGCAAGCATTTTATTAGCTAAGCATAATAAGGTGTCCTTAAATCCAATCTTATAAAGATGCATTGGACTTTAGAAAAATAAATCAATACCTTAAAGAAATACAGAAAAAAAATAAAGTAAAATATGCAGAAGAAGTTAATAAAACTGCCAAAGAACTGAAAATGGAAATAGAAGCAATTAAGAAAAGCACAAACTGAAGCAATTCTGGAGATGGAAAACCTAGGAAAGAGAAAGGAACTACAGTAATCATCAGCAATAGAATACAGAGGGTGGAAGAGAGAATCTCAGGTGTACAAGATATGATTGAAAAAAATCGATGCAAATTGGACTTAGTACTACCTGAGGACTCAGCAATACCTCTCCTGAGTATACACCCAAAAAATGCTCAAACATATAACAAGGACACATGCTCCACTATGTTCATAGCAGCCTTATTTATAATAGCCAGAAGCTGGAAAGAACTCAGATGACCCTCAACAGAGGAATGAATACAGAAAATGTGGTACATTCACACAATGGAGTACTACTCAGCTATTAAAAATAATGACTACATGAAAATCTTAGGCAACCCAGTCACAAGAAAACACAAATGGTATGCATTCACTGATAAGTGTATATTAGCTCAAAAGCTTGTAATACCTAAGAAATATTCACAGATCATATGAAGCCCAAGAAGAAGGAAGACCAAAATGTGGATGTTTCATTTCTGCTTATAGGAAAAAACAAAATACTCTAAAGAGGAAATACAGAGACAAAGAGTAGAGCAGGGACTGAAGAAAAGGTCATTCAGAGACTGCTCCACCTGGGGATCCAGACATTATGCAGCCACAAACCCAGTCATTATCACTGATTCCAAGAAATGCTTGCTGACAGGAGCCAGATATGGTTGTCTCCTGAAAGGCTCTGTTAGAGCCCTACTGATACAGATGAAGATGGTTGCAGCCAACCATCAGACTGAGAATGGGGTCCCCAGTGAAGAAGTTAAAGACTAAAGGAGCTGAAGGGATTTGCAACACCATAGGAAGAAAACATCATCAACCAACCAAACTCCATCAGAGTTCCCAAGGAGAAAACCACCAACCAATGAGTACACATGGAGGGACCCATGACTCCAGCCACATATGGGGCAGAGGATGGCATTGTCCAGCATCTGTATCGATGGGAGGAAAAACCCTTGGTCCTGTGAAAGCTTGTTTCTCCAATGTAGGGTAATGCCAGGGCGTTGAGGTTAGAGTGAGTGGGTGGGAATGGGAGCATTCTCATAGAAGCAGGGGGAGAGGGTATTGGAGATAGGAATGTAAATACATTAAATATAGAAGAAAATTAAAATAAAAAAGATGGAGATGGTATTCATCTGTGGGGTTAATGCATCTATGATAGGGCATTGTGTAAATTTTAGCTGTTGCTGTTGGTTTTTCCCCCTGCAGTAAAAAATATCCAAGTGCCAAGAAAGAAAGGAAGAAAGAAAGAAAGAAAGAAAGAAAGAAAGAAAGAAAGAAAGAAAGATCAACATATTAAAGAAAAACTTTAAAAACTAAGCTTAAAAAGTTCCTGACACAAACCATCCAATAAATCTTGGCCACTGTGAGAAAAAGAAACAGAAGGAAAATACAAGACCCAGAAAATATTTTTCACAAAATGAGAGAAGAAAATTTCCCCAACCTAAAAATCGATATGCCTTTTATATGTATAAGAAGCTTAAAGAAGACCGAATAGATTGGACCAGAAAAGAAAATATTCCCACTACATAATAAAACACTAAATGTACAGGACAAAGAGACGATATTAAAAGCTACAAGGGGACTCACACACTACATCCTACGTGCTTCCCAGGAGGGCTAGAGTAACCAAAGACACAGCTCCATCTTTCTTCCTGTCTGCTTGCCAACACAGGCCAGATCAGCAGCCTTATACCTGACCACACGCTACACTCTGTGTGCCTCCCAGGAGGTCAGTAGTAACCAGAGACACAGTTAAGAATCTGGCCCACTGCTCCC
>NC_046156.1:35651054-35658718 GCF_011064425.1 Rattus rattus | reverse complement strand
GTAGTTTTTCTTCTCTACAGGTCTTCAGCTGTTCCTGTGAGCCTGTGTCTTGAGTTCACCAGGCAAGTCGCTTGTAGAAAAAGTTTTGTCTTACCTGTGGTCCCCAGGCTCAGGTTTGCTCGCTGGGTGATGCTATGAGCCTCCACGGCCTCAGCAGCCAGGAAGATTCGCCGCCCCTTCCGGGAGGTTCCGTGCACCAGGGTTCCAGATAGCTTTTGTTTTCCTCTGGGGTCAGTACTGTGTGCAGCGTGCAGTCTCTTCTGGTTTCCCAGGCCTGTCCGCCTCTCTGAAGGTTTAGCTCTCCCTCCCACGGGATTTGGGTGCAGAGAACTGTTTATGCGGTCGGTCTCTTCAGGTGCGGTGTCTCAGACGCAGTGGATCTGCTGCTCCTGGGCCCTCCTCTACGGGTACCCAGAGGCCGTATACAGTTTCCTCCTGGACCAGGGATGTGGGCAGAGGTGGGCAGCGTTGGTGGTCTCCTCTGCTCTGCTGCCTCAGGAGTGCCCGCCCGACCAGGCGGCCAGAACTTCCCTCTGGGGGGCCTGGGAGGAGAGAGCTGCTGAAGGCAGGGATCCTCCGCTGGTCCGGGAGTCTCTTTCCTTCAGTTTCTAATCCACTCTTTGGCCCTAGTCTACGGTCATACCTTCAACTCTCACATAAAAGTGGGTCAGAGATAGTTTATTCTGAAACCACGTGTGCGTGCACGTAGCTTGGAAATACAGACTAAGTTTACTCTGAATTCCATGCTCCGTTCTGGTAATGGAACGAAGGAAGTCAACAATCAAGGCATGTTAAAACACACTGTGGAAACATTAAGTAGGTGGTTATAGGTAAGGGGGCATCTCAGCTGTAGGCACCAAATGTCATCTAATGACACTCTTAACCTTTGCTTGGTGGAAGCTAGAGTTTTGTCAATATGTTCCAAAAGGTGTTTTACCAGTTAGGCCACAGGATGCTAGGTCAGACACAGTAGTGTCCTAACAGGACAATGCCTGTTAGAGGGCTGAACATAGCCAAGGATAATTGTAATTGAGCTCTAGATCAGCAGCACTCCAACTTTGCACAACCAGTGAAGTTTTAATCATCCACCAACCTTGTAGAGAGGCAGTGGAAGGCGCAGTTTCTTTCTGAGAACTCTCTGCTCGCTGTGCTATTTCCCTGGAGAATCCTAACATAATAGTAAACAAGATATTTGCCTGGAATTTTGCATGTGAATGTCTCTTCTTATTTATCAATATTGTTCATGATTCCCCCTTCTCCAAGCAATCTGCCCAAGTAAATGGTTGGCATGTAGTCAGTTCCAATTTCAGTGGTAACAAATCTGTGTGTTTGTTTTTCCTGGCAATAGTCATGAGCATGAGAGAAGCTCAAAGATTAGGGTAGTTGCAGGATTAATGGAAGAAAGTGTTAGGAAAAGTTAAACATATCTTTACTATATGAAGGAATGAATGCATGAATGCAATGACCATTTATGAGGAATACTGAATATAATAGAGGATTCTCATGTACAAACATTGGTAAGAATACATGGAAGGAACCAGTGGTTGTACTGGCAAGAATTGTCTCTTCTTCTTAGATACACTGGGGTGCACTTTATAAGATACTCTGTAGAATTTTCCTGGAGATAGAATTAATGCTACACTGTATATATTATATATTTTTCTCTTCAGAGAAACAGAACTGATACATACTATATGTATGTAATAGATATAATATAATGCATAGCTACATATTAGTTTCTTTTCTGTTGCTGGATCAAACTGAAGACCAAAAGCAACTTTTTTTTTTTTTTTTTTTTTTTGGAGCTGGGGACCAAGCCCAGGGCCTTGCGCTTGCTAGGCAAGTGCTCTACCACTGAGCTAAATCCCCAACCCCTGCAACTTTCTTTCTGTTAAAGGTTTATTTATTCATCTATTGTATATGACTACACTGTTGCTGTTTTCTGAAACACCAGAAGAAGTCATGCAATACCTATTACAGATGGTTGTGAGTCACCATGTGGTTGTTGGGAATTGAACTCAGGACCTCTGGAAGAGCAGTCAGTGCTCTTAACCACTGAGCCATCTCTCCAGCCTGAACCAAAAGCAATTTAATAGAAGGAAGAGTTTATTTGGGCTTACAGTACCAGAGGGGGAGCCCAGTATGGTAGGAGAGGCCTGGCAATAGGGAGTCAGAGGAGGAAGATGAGAAAACACACCTCAGTTACACATAGAAAGCAGAGAACAAACTGATCAACTCTTTTTTTAAAAATTTTTTTATTTTTTATCTTTATTAACTTGAGTATTTCTTATTTACATTTCAATTATATTTCCCTTCCTGGTTTCCGGGCCAACATCCTCCTAGCCCCTCCCCCTCCCCTTCTACATGGGCTTCCCCTCTCCATCCTCCCCCCATTACCACCCCCCACAACAATCACATTCACTGGGGGTTCAGTCTTAGCAGGACCAAGGGCTTCCCTTTCCACTGGTGCTCTTACTAGGCTATTCATTGCTACCTATAAGGTTGGAGCCCAGGGTCAGTCCATGTATAGTCTTTGGGTAGTGGCTTAGTCCCTGGAAGCTCTGGTTGGTTGGCATTGTTGTTCATATGAGGTCTTGAGCCCCTTCAAGCTCTTCCAGTCCTTTCTCTGATTCCTTCAACAGGGGTCCCGATCTCAGTTCAGTGGTTTGCTGCTGGCATTCACCTATGTATTTGCTGTATTCTGGGTGTGTCTCTCAGGAGAGATCTACATCCGGTTCCTGTCAGCCTGCACTTCTTTGCTTCATCCATCTTAACTGATCAACTCTTAAAGCTGGCCCCAAGTGACGTGCTTCCTTCAGCAAATCTCAACCTCCTCAAGATTCTGTAGCCTCCTCAAACAGCGCCATCCACTGGGGACCAAGTGCTCAAGTACAAGAGCCTATGGGAGACATTTCTCATTCTAATCACTACAATACACGGTAAAAAATTACTCAGATGTTTGTATCTGCTAAGAAGTCCCTTCATGTACTACCTGAACACACTGCTGTAATTCATTCTGATGGTAAAGCCAGAGAACCATGGGGGTGTTGGTGTAAATCCCAGTCAGATGGAAGATAGGAGATATTACAGGTTAGCTAGGGGAGCAAGAAGAGCTCCCCATCTTTCTTTTGTTCAGGCTCTCAGTAGGGTCATCCACAATGGAGCAACGGGGAGGACAGTCTACTTTCTGAACTCCCTAACTCATGTACTAACCTCTTGCCCAGAAAGGCCTCCAGACACACACAGAAACAATAGGTAATTTAGTTTAGCCAGCTAAGATAAAATTGACCACACTTTCCTTTGCCCTTACTGCCGAAGGGCAAGTTCATGGACTAGCTGTGTAGGCGTGAACCAGCCCTGGTCTACAGTTGGTGAAAACACTGGACATCGAAGCCAGCACAGAAATAGTTTCTTGAGAACTGTCAACCACAGAGTATGTGATTTTCCTACACAGATTCCTGGCTGTCTGAGGTAGCTACCTGATGATTTGGAGGTGCAATGAAGAAACCCATGAGTTTTTGTTGATTAACTCCTAAGAGTTAAAAACACAAAGATGATTGAATCATTAAAATCAGAACCAGCTACATGCCAACAACTTATTTAGAAAGATTTCTTAGAGAAGGAAGAATTATAAACAGTGTCAAAAAGTGAAAAATACATTCCCTTGGCATATTCTAATTATGTCTTTCATTACTATATCCATTAGGGTTCTCCAGAGGAACACACACACACACACACACACACACACACACACACACACACACACACACACAAAGATGGGGGAAGAGTGTTGCTAGCATTGACAGAAGATACTTCAGGTACTAAGTGTAGTCTAAAATTAAAAAAAAAAATCCATGTCGTCATCACTGGTTCAGTGTTCATTCACTAATGAGTCATTGCTTAAGTAAGCGTGTCTAGGTTGCAGGGCTGCTCTTCCTGAAACTCACTACTATCGCTATTTTAAACCTCAAATACTGATGGATGGGTTCATTACCCATCGCTGACTGGTCCCGGAATGGACATAACCTAGGGTGACACGTTTGGAATGTAGAGCATTCTGTAATCCAGGTACTAATAACTCAGAGGTGGGAGGGGTTGTGATGTGAGCAACTCTAGTGTCTTGGAGAGAAAGTTTGTGGAGGATGAGGATACAGATCTAACCTGTCTTTGTTTTATGTTCTTTTGCAGGGATGATGATGATGATGATGATGATGATGATGATGATGATGACGACGACGACGACGATGATGATGATTTTGTGAACCAAACACATCTCTAGAAATTCTATGGAGAGAAAGGGCCCACGAATGTCCTAGAAGCTGCTCCTTTGTCCTGTTAGAAGACAAAACCATAGCAGGCAAAACCAGAACAGAAATTCCCCATTGCCTGCTAAGCTTTTCACTTACCTCTGCATTTTAAATCACAATGGTGTGCCTTTGAACTCTTGACCGGGACCCACTCCCACCCTCACCCCCAGCAAAACAAATACCCTCTCATTACCTAAAATCACCAGGCCCAACACCTCTATTTTCTTGCCAGTTTATTGATATACATATGAGGTATCATGCCACTTTTAGAATTATATAGAGGGTTTTTTTTCTTTTAAAAAACCCAGAGGAAAAAAAATGTTCCCAATAATTTTCATTCAATGTGAACGACAAGAATATTATAGCTATAAACATTGAAATAACCGTTTCATTTCTTCCTGAGGAAGCCCCATAGTCTAAGTCATGAAAAGGGGAATTCTATGCAAAGCTAGTTTGAAATCCTGCTCTCTCCCATTCTTTCCCCCTGGACTTCTGTCGCTTTCAGGATAGCACAATAGTCAGCTGGAGCTCACAGTGTGAAATATGTGGGTGTCCTCCAGAATTTGGACATGCCTCTTTGACATGCCCAGTGGCCAAAACCCTTTCAAAGGGCAGCTGTTCTACACGGCATGCGACATGTACTTGGGAATGAGCAGGTCTGGGTACCATCTCTCTCTCTTTTCTGATTCATTATACGTGCTATTTTTTTTTTTTTTGCCATTTATTTCACAGGCACTGTCTCCCTACATGAAAGGATGTCAGTAGCCAATTTATCTAGAGGTTCAAACGTGGAGACATATGTCAGTTCATTTTCCCCGCTTGCTTCCTGAGCTGACACTCCGTCACCAGTGAGGCTGTAACAGCTGGAGCTGCTGGGGCTCATGACCCCCTTGAGCCAATTTTCTTAAATTAATGGACACGGATGTGAGGGATGATGGTCCTGCTGGGCTTGGTAGCAGTAAGCGGGAAGACTCATTTCACCGTATTTTGATTTGGCCTCTCAGTCAGGGTCCTTAAAATTGGGTTGTTTAGACGATTCTTTCTGGTAAGTGCTTAAAAAAAAATCACTGTATTCTTCGAGTTCATAAAAGATGGAAAAACTTTAAATAGAGAAATCGATAATTGTGGAAATAAGGAAGTGGGAAAAAAGTAGTGAGTGGGGCGGGCGTGGGGCACTTAACTCTACTCCACTCTTGTTTTGTAACCAGCAAATAGCTACAAGAATAGCCCGTTCTAGGCCACTGGAATAACAGACAGAAATATTCAGGCTGTTGATTTTCGTGCATATCGTTTTTCTAAATATACCTTGTAGAATAGTTTATAGGACCGTGTACAGTCCCAGCGAGGAACGTTCTCCATAGATTTACATATGGGTCAATCACAAAACAAGATTAAGTCTATATTAACACAGGAATTGAGATCTACTGCACTCTTGACTCGGATCCGTGACTCACCATGTGTCCCGTTTAAATGAAATATATTTCAGGAACCATGCTCATCTCTGTACTCCCTGTGAGTCTTACTAGATAGGTCATACGGTGGATGACGCTCTGCTGTTGGGCAAGGATGAGGACGATGTGTGAGGGGTTCTCAAACACCGGGCTTCACCTGCTCGCTCTGTTGTCTCCACCCTGACACACAGTCATCGTTTTAAATATTAGATTAAAATTTGTATATGAGTCCGTTGTCAGACAAGCCTGTACATTACACAATTTTCTTTGGGATTACCTGGAAATACACAGTTTTGCAATAATTTAAATCTGGGTACTTTAATTAAGCACCTCAAGGAGCTGTCCTTAGTTTCCGGTTAGTAGAGTTTGTTCAGTAGCCACTCTGCACATTTACAAGGACTTTAAATTTTTTTTAACCTTTATTTCAGGTGCATTGGGGTTTTGCCTAAATGTTTGTCTATGTGAGAGTGTCAGATCTTAGGAGTTACAGGCAGCTGTGAGCTGCCATATGGGTGCTGGGATTTGAACCTGGGTCCTCTGGAAGAACAGTCAGTGCCCCCTCCCCCCCACCATGGAGCCATTTCTCCAGCCCCTGCTCAGTACATTTAAAGGTCACTGTGACTCAGAGAGAACACTTCCGGAAGACTCCAAGTGCATTTCGGTACAACTGGACGTGGCCAGAATAGACCGGTAGCTTACAGCAGAAAGCAAAGAGTTCTCCTTGGTGTATCAATCTGCTCACCATATCTCTCAGAGAATTTAGTCAATACTCTTCCATTAACATATGCTATTTTGATGTAAATGTGTTTCTGTTTACTGTCTAGCAAGTTCAGAATACAGAACTACATCAGCATGAGGTCACTGGGCTATGTACAAGGAGAACCACCTCCTTTGTTTCTGTTTGGAGGACAAAGCCCACAGGCGGCTCCCCGTCCCTGCTCTCCCACAATCATGGCCTTTGCTGACAGCATTTTTTCCACACTTGGAATTCTACATTGTGATGTGATAGGATACTTCACAGAATCAAGTAAAAAAACATTTTACAGTCGAACAGTGGTCCAGGAATCTACAGAAATACAACTGCAGCTGACATACAAAATTGTAAATATTACTATGAAATGGTACAGGTCTGTGTCAGTGTTTCTGGTTTTTTGTTTTGTTTTAAAATTTATGTTGGTTGCTGTTTCACAAGAATCAGATCTAAGAGGAAGGCCATAGGCCTGGGAGCTTCTTAAAGATATTTTTTATGCCCGGACCCTCCACAGTCATCCTTGTGCCGGCACGTAGGAGAGCCTTGCTTGTTTTCCGTGGTGCAGAGGTATGTGTCTGAGAGCTTTTTGGTAGCATCCGTGAGCTCTGGGTGAGGTCTGTGCCAGTATGTGGACGGACAGATTTCCTGTTGTTTTCTCCACGCTATCTCACTTTCTGCAGCTCCTGTCTCAGCCACGAGGGCAGAGGCTGCCCGAGTCTGTGCAGCAGCTTCGAGAGCTCCACGTTGTGGTCTCGGTAGTAGCTGGACAGAAACGCTCTGCTCTGAGTGCAAAGGAGGGAGAAACACATATTTTATTTTACTAAAACGTATTCCATGCATGTGGATTCTGCTGAAATAAATACCCTGTGTACCAGATACGGGTTGAGATGTGAATGAAGCTGGTGAACTGTGTTGGCCACACCCTGGGATACTCTGCTTTTTTTGGTCTGGAGTCGGAAGTGGGAGAGGTGACCACTGTGTGGCAAAGCCTGCTGTCAGTCAGACTTGTGTTTCCACCCTTCTGTGGAGCCTCCAGTTTGGAGACTATTTACACAGTGTCAGACTTTATTCCTTTAACTAAACTTAGCTTATGTTTACAGAGTAACCTTGTTGACATCTACAGCCCTGTTTTCCTAGACTAGCGCTAACTTTATA
>NC_046156.1:35601054-35646054 GCF_011064425.1 Rattus rattus | reverse complement strand
AGTTACCTCACGCTGGCGAAAAATCGACCACGAAATGGATCACTGACCTACACCTCTAAGTTAAAACTGCAAAAAAATTCTGGAAGAAAGAATTTAAAACATCGTAAACCTTTTTTCTCTGGAGAATGGATCTTTTTGGATCACAAGTTGGCCTCAGCTTACTAGGTATCCAAAGAGGACCTGGGAGTCTCCCGCTTCTACCTCTAGAGTCTACAGTGCTGGACTGCAGGTGTGCATTAGAGAGCCCTGGGTCAAACCCAGGGCTTCCTGAACGTCAAGCAAGCAGTCTATCAACCAACCCATGTTCATACCTTCATACACTTAGGCTAGGCAAACACTTTCCAAGTTAAATTAAAAAATGATAGTTTCATATGTGTTAAAATTGCAACTTTGTTTTTCTGAAGAGACTTTGGGAAAAAATAGAAAACTAGAGACTAGGGAAAATATTTGTAAAATGTTTATTGGAAAAGGAACATATTCAGAGTATGAAAGATGAAGGGCTAATGGAAAAATGGAGGGGACTTTAAGTATGGATGGGGAGGAAAGGCAAAGCAATGAGAAAGGAGGGATAAATAACATTCACATGTGTGAGAAGAACCATAGGGGAAATAACATATGACTTGGTACATTTTACGTGTGTGTGTGTGTGTATGTGTGTGTGTGTGTGTGTGTGTGCGCGCGCTGTACACACACATACATATTTTTTTTCCTTTTTGTTTTTTTAAGATAGGGCTTCTCTGTGTAGCCTGACTGTCCTGGAACTCACTCTGTAGACCAGGGTGGCCTCGAACTCAGAGATCCACCTGTTTCTGCCTTGAGAGTGCTGGGATTAAAGGCATATGCCACCACCACATATGTCTATTTTTAATGGAGTTATGTTACATGGGGTAATGATGCTTCCCCAGTAACCATGCAGCATCGAACCAAATCCAAGTGCTTCTCATGGGAGACATCCCTTTGAATTGCTGGTTGGGGGAATACAAGACTTTCTCAAAACAGCATGTGCTGTTGTCCTGGTTCTTAGTGAGATCATACCCTGTTACTGTGTGTGTGTGTGTGTGTGTGTGTGTGTGTGTGTGTGTGTGTGTGTGTGTGTGTGTAACATACAGGGGAATACAAGATTCTCTCACAATAGTATGTTCCATTGTCACTGCTCTCAGTGAGGTCAGATCCTATTACTGAAGAAACTGTTCACTTGAAGGAATCAAACTGGAACCGACCTGGACGCTTCCTCCCTGAGGGGCGGCTCTCATTGTAGTAGAAGGTGTTATGCAAGCTTCTGAGAGGAGCAAATGGTCGTCCTCCCCATCTATAAAGCCTGTGAACCACAACAGTGATGGGCCCACCAGTGTAGCCATAACGATGCAGGAATGGCCCTTTTATCTCAAGGGTAACCAATGATTGTCTAACTGGACATAAAGCCCACTCAGTGGAGCGCATTAATGTCTAGTACTGTAAGCCTAGTCAACGTGTCCTTGGCTAGAGAGGTCACAGGTCCTAGAGAAGAACTCACTAATGCCATTTGCCTAAACCTAAGTCATTTCTAACTGTATTCTAAAGAGCTGCACAGATAAGTGAAATTTTTATCCATCATCAAAGAAACCTCGTTTTTCATTAGATGGGCCCTATTACAGAAATCTACAACTGATAAAAACTCAGAGAATAAATGTCCCTGGGGTGCCAAAGCTGGGGACCACATCTGGGACACAACTCACATACCTAAGGCTCAGGGAACATCATGGAGAAAAGGGCAGAAAGACAGTATGAAGACTGGGATGTCTGTTGCTTGATAGTGTCCCATAGACATGACCGAGAAAAATCCCCATTAATCCTCAATAATATGGTTGCCTGAAGATTTGATCATACAATACCAGCTGATACACCAGCATGGACAGGGGGAATTTCACAATGTCCTATCACCAGATGAAGAGCTACAACTGGTGACTACTAGGAGAAGGAGAATCAGTTTCCTCTTGGGACAAGTTCCCACATAAGTTGTAGAATTTCAATGGACTCATATAGTACAAGCAATGCTAAATGGGCTTGGTACATTTTACATCTGCGCGCGCATGTGTGTGTGTGCGTGTGTGTGTGTGTGTGTGTGTGTGTGTGTGTGTGTGTATGCATGCATTGTGTAATATGAGTAACAACAATAAGTAAGAGATTATGAATTTGGGGAGCACAGGGGCACCTTGAGGATGAAGGAGGGGTAGAAAGGTAGCATAGGGCTGGAGAGATGGCTCAGAGGTTAAGAGCATGGACCGTTCTTCCAGAGGTCCTGAGTTCAATGCCCAGCAAGCACATGGTGGCTCACAACCATCTGTAATGGGATCCGATGCCCTCTTCTGGTGATTTACTTGAAGGTGTTTACCCAGTAAATCTAGAGCACGTGTCCATGCAAACCTCTGCATAAATGTTCATAGTAGCTTTGTTCAGAACAGCAACAACAAAAAAGGAAGCAGCGCCCTGCCCAATGGTTGATGAAAGGAACGCTCCAGGACAAGGGTGCAAGAGCATGGGACAATCTTGAAAGAAAAATAAGGGTCCCAAGATGGCGCAGCAGGTAGAGGCACAAGCCTCGGGACCTGAGTTCTGTGCCCAGAGCCCATGTAAAGGTGGGAGGAGAGAACAGACTTCTCAAAGTTGCATTCTGACATGACCGTCCTCTGACCCCACGGCATGTGCTCTTACACACATACACTAGGTACAACGCAATAATAAATTGGAAAAGAAGGGAAAGTTGCTCAGGTATTTTAGAGGAGGCATCGTACAGGGATTTACTGAGGGACAAATCTCTCTCTCTCTCTCTCTCTCTCTCTGTGTCTCTGTCTCTTTCTGTCTCTCTCTGTCTCTGTCTCTCTGCCTCTGTCTCTCTCTCTGTCTCTCTGTCTCTCCCACTCTTCCTTCTCCCTCTCCGTCTCCCTCCCCTCCCCTCTCTCTGTGACCAGCACCTAGGGCAGTATGTGTATGTGTAAGTTAGCACTGTGAGTACAGTGAATGAGGGCAAGCCAGCATGTCTGTTCTTCAGGTGGCCTGAGGAATCATCGGGTTTGATTGCTTACAAAAAACAATCACGAAGAAAAGATGAAGGTCTATGAAGGTCACTGTATGGCTGAGGACCTAATATCATTTCAGAGCCTAAGTGACAAAGCTTGACATCTATTCAAAAAATCAGTAATGGTCTTTCTGCCTAGAATCACATCAGTGCCACTCTGTCTGAGGGTACATGGAAGGAAAACAGCTTTTCTAATGTTGGCACTGGTACCCATTTTACACCTGGGTCCCTGCTTCCAAGGATATCAGGAAGTGAACCCTTGAAAGAAGTGTAATACACTGTTTAGTGTCTGACCTTGTGGCTTCCCCACAATGGAGTTAAAAATATTCCATCATTGTGTCCCCAGAGTCACGTATATGATGGTTATTAATAAACTTGAATTAAAGGGTAAAGTTAGAGAGGATAAAAATGCTTGTAAGCTTCTGAAGAAAAACACCTGGGGACATGTAGAAATAATAAAGTCAACTTGGGCTAGAGGAAGAAGGATTCTCCAAGGAGAATGACAGTCTTTAACATTTCAGTACTAGTGAAAACATCATTTCCCTTTGAAGAATGGATGTCAGAGAGCATTCAGAGGACACTTAGAAAGTTTGTCTGAAATGCCTTCAACTTGCATTTGCATTTTCATGGGACACTAAAGCAGATGCATTTTTAAAATTCAAAACAGCATAATTTATGTTATGAATACAGGACAAGTATATATATATACATATATATATATTTCTTTTCGAGGTTTAATTTAAATGCCATAATACTTGCATGTTATTATGTGTACAATCCAATGAGAGTAAAAATTTCACAGCTTTACAACATTTCTATCACTTTACAAAAAACAAACCCCAACCCAGACAGTCTCTGATTTCAACCACAACCCTTGATTTCAATATCATCATCATCATCATCACCACCACCACCACCACCACCACCACCACCACCACCACCACCACCACCAACAACAACAACAACAACACCATCATCATTATTCAGACAGGTTCTTGCTATGTAGACTAAAATAATTGGATACATACAATATAGATCAGGCTAGCCTTAAACTTACACTAGTCCTCTTGCCTCAGCTTCCAAGTGCTTAAGTTATGGGTGTGTTACACACCTAAGTCTTCATTATTTACTGACATCTCCTTTTTTTTTTCTTGGCATGGATATGCCAAGTTAATCCATGTACCAGGTTAACAGGCATTTGGATTGCTGCTTAGTTTTATGGACAATGAATAATGCTTCTCTGAACGTTCCCTTACAAGGTTTTAATTGACTTGGGCTTTAACTTATCTTGAGATAGGTTCCTGCAAGTGAAGCTGTGCTGTTGGTGAGATTGTGTTTTTCAAAAAACCACAATACTACTTGCCAAAGGGCTTGCGCATTATGCCAATATACAAATGTAGAAATTCTCCTAATTCTTGCCAACATCTGGCATTATATTTTGGGTTCATGGCCATTTGGTTTGTTTTTTGAAGAATTATATCCGTTTTTGGCACTGAGTAGTATCTCAATGTGACTTTAATTTGTATATGTTTCTGGTTGTACATTTATGTGGACGGTGACATTTAAAGATCTCTTGGCTACACTCTGGAGCAGGCAAAATCCCCAGGAGTAGTAGAGGAACACAAACTGGACCTGATGAAAATGAAAGCAAGCAAGCAAGCTCGCTCACTCTACAGTGGGTCAGGAGGGGAAGGCAGACATGGGAGAAGTGGGAAGAAGAGGGGTGAATATCATCAAATATGTGACGTGAAAGACTCAAAGAATTAGTAAAATACAAAAACTCATTTTAAGGTTCCACATCAAAAATAAATTTTTTTGCATTGTATATAATCTATACATATATATATATTTGCATTGTGTGCACATGCATGCTATAGCACATTTGTGTCACCTATGTGGCAGTCAACCATTTCTTTCCACCATGAGGAATCTGGGGATCAAACTCAGGTTGTCAGGCTTTGAGGCAAGGGCTCTACCCCCTGAGCCATCTTGCTGACCCAGATCCCAGTTGTTACAGTCAGTATTTCTTGTGGAGGTCATTTCCCGCTAGAAAAGAGACACAGCATTGGTTTTCTCTGATTCTAACATCTTGTGCTAAAATGGGAAGAGGTCAAAGATGGGAAGTGTAACATCCAAAGATAGTTTCAATCCTGCCTTCCCCACTCACTTACTTGGGGACTTTTGACTTATCTTCTGTGTGCTTTGGTTTTTTAACATAAAAACATGGAACTAATGGTGCACAGATCTAAACAGAGAGTCCTCAAAAGAGGAAACACAAGTGGCGGAAAAACTCTTAAAGAAATGGTCACTGTCCTTAGTTACTAGGAAAATCTAAATCAAAACTATATTGAGATTTCACCTTACACCAGTCAGAATGGCCAAGATCAATAAAACAAATAGGGTATGCTGGAAGAGATGTGGGGTGAAAGGAACACTCATCCACTGCATGCAGGAATGCAAAATTGAACAGACACTGTGGAAATTGGAGTGGCAATTTCACAGGAAGCTGGGAATAACTCTACCTCTAATCCAGCTACTCCACTCTTGGACATATTCCTAAAGGGCTCCCACATGCTTCTACAGAGACATTCGCTCAATCCTTCTCATTGCTGCCCCATTCATAATAGTAAGAGACGAGAAATAGCTTAGATGCTCATCAAAAGATGAATGGATAAAAATTGTGGTACATTTATACTTAATAAAAGTACTTATTAAGTGGTACTTAGTTGTTAACAAAATGAAACAATTACATTCACAGGCAAATGGATGGAGACACAAAAAACATCATCCTGAGTGATAGAACCCAGACCTCCAAAGGTAAATATGGTATGTATTCATTTATATGTGGATGTTAGCTGTTAAGTCTTTAACAAGAAGGCTACAATTCATATACCGCAGAGGTTAGGTATAGAGTAAGGGACTGGGTGGGAGGGAAAATCTCCCTAGGAAAGGAATAGATATAGATATAGATATAGATATAGATATAGATATAGATATAGATATAGATATAGATATAGATATAGGATAAATAGTTATGGCTAGAAAAGAGGGGAGACTGGAATGGGAAGATCACACAGGTATGGGGGAGAAAGAAGGGGGTAAGGGAGGACAGTTAAAACTGAGCCATTTGAGGAGTTGTATTGAAGCATACTACAGAAGAAATAGAAATAGAATCAGCATAAAAAAATGAGGGAGACAAAACTCCAATAAGACATCTTTCAACACCAAATGAATTCCAGTACCAATAATGGGTTACATCTATTCAGGTTGTTGGCCAAAGAGGCCCCATGAAAACCTCCAAATAACCCAGCCAATTGTCAAAGCTATTGCGTGTTCTTCACAACACTGAAGACAACACCTACGTGACTCATCGAACACAGAGAAGTTGATCTGGTGCCTTCCTAGAGCCTTCACCCTTACTGGCTAGTGTCCATGGTTCTAGAAGTTACTCTGCATGATGTCACTAGAGGAGAAAGGTAAAACACCAACCCAGCTACAAACTCTCCGATCCACAATGGTGACCTGACTGCAAGATAATCGATAATGGAATAAAAGTTGTGGGAGTAACCAACCACCATCTAATTGGATTCAAGGACCTTTCCATGAGATGGAACAAATGCCTATCACTGCTTGTGAGGTTAGGAACCTTAGAGTAGATAGGCTGGGGACCTGGTGGAAAACCAAACACTACTCTTCTGCTAGAGAAATGTAGCAATAAAATGACTCTTAATAATATTCTCATATTCATAGATCAATGTCTTGGTCAGCCATCATCAAACAGGCACCATCTGCATTCCTTCTGCAATAAATGAGAACAAGTGCAGACATTCAGGACTGAAAAAAGTGAAGAGAGTGAGACACTCAGCCCTAAAATTGTAAATACCAATGACGATGAAAGGGGCCGAGGAGAGAAGGCCTTCCAGACACAATAGGACTGATGTATATATGAACTGACAGACACGACTGCAGCATGCACGGGGCCTGCACAGGTCTTAGCCAGATGGAGTCTAAATGCTGAGAGGAGAAGAGGACACAAGCCCACATCTGTAGCCTAGAAGCCATCTCCAGCTGACAACTGCTCACAAAGAAAAAGTTGTTTTCTCCCACTGAGTTTTCAAAGCACATAAGGGCAGGCCTGTGATCAACACAAGAAGGAATTCAGTGGTACTTTTTGAGTTTGCTTCATGGTGCTTTGTCTTGGAATTAAAAAAAAAATAATGTGCATGTCTTTTGCTTGTATATATGGTTTCTGATTGTCATGGTTTGAATATGCTTGGCCAAGGGAGTGGCACTATTTGGAGGAGTGGCCTTGTTGGAGTAGGTGTGTCACTGTGGGTGTGGGCTTTAAGACCCTCATCCTAGCTGCCTGGAAGTCAATCTTCCCCTAGCAGCCTTCAGATGAAGATGCAGAACTCTCAGCTCTTCCCTCACCTGGAAGATGCCTGCCTGGATGATGCCATGCTCCCTCCTTGGTGATAATGGACTAAACCTCCAAACCTATAAGTCAGCCACAATTAAATGTTGTCCTTGTAAGAGTTGCTTTGGTCATGGTGTCATGGTGTCTGTTCACAGCAGTAAAACATTAACTGAGACATTGATTTTGTATCTTTGTGGCTTTGTAGGATTTCTCTGTGTATGAATGTTAGTGCCTCTGTGTCTAGTTATATGTTTCTTGTGTTTTTTTTATCCTTGTCTTTTTTTTTTCTTCTGTTCATTTGCTTACTCAGTCCTCTTCAGGTTTTTATTTTCTACTATTATCATAATATTCATTTATTCATTTTTAGATGCCTGTTTTCTAACAAGAGAACAGGAAAGGGTGTGTATTTAGGTGGTTGGGAAGTTGGGCAGGAACCGGGAGGAGATAGGGAAAGGGAAATTCTAACAACTACTTTTTGGCAGTTTTAACATGGCAAATTTTACTTAGGTTATCAACAGTGATTTGGGAAGGACTTCCTGGCCAATATTAACTTGACTGTAATTAAAATGATATGAGAAGATTTTTTTCAAATTGTCAAGAGGGCTCAAAATTCCCTTGTGACTTACCCAAGCCTCAGCCAGGAAACACATCAAAGCCAAAGATAAACACAGACTACGTCAGTCCCTGGGCTTCACATTGTCAGTGTCCACTACTGACATTTTCAAAGTGCATAAGTATTAAATATTCATTTGACACAATCTGGATTCATTAATCTGAAAAAGTAGGTCCCTGACAAGAGTGAGCTACTGGATTAGCATTTTGAAACATCTACTGACCACTGATGATTCTGAATGAATATATGGCAAATTAAAAGTTGATGTGCTTCAACGGGGGTCCTATTCTCAATTCAGTGGTTTGCTGCTGGTATACGCCTCTGTGTTTGCTGTATTCTGGCTGTGTCTCTCGGGAGAGATCTACATCCGGCTTCTGTCGGCCTGCACTTCTTTGCTTCATCCATCTTGTCTAATTGGATGGATCCCCATTGAAGGAATCAGAGAAAGAACTGGAAGAGCTTGAAGGGGCTCGAGACCCCATATGTACAACAATGCCAAGCAACCAGAGCTTCCAGGGACTAAGCCACTACCTAAAGACTATACATGGACTGACCCTGGACTCTGACCTCATAGGTAGCAATGAATATCCTAGTAAGAGCACCAGTGGAAGGGGAAGCCCTGGGTCCTGCTAAGACTGAACCCCCAGTGAACTAGACTGTTGGGGGAGGGCGGCAATGGGGGAGGGTGGGGAGGGGAACACCCATAAGGAAGGGGGAAGGGGAGGGATGTTTGCCCGAAACCGGGAAAGGGAATAACACTCGAAATGTATATAAGAAATACTCAAGTTAATAAAAAAAAAAGTTGATATGCTTGACTTTGGCTTACATGAAGTAGCATCATCTGTGTCAGGCACTGTTACTCTTCTTTTCTTTCAAATGACTAGTCAGTTTCTACAGCACAGCTTACAGACTATCGCCACAGCAGCCCTTTCAGAGGGGGCTAAGCTTATGTTGAACATCGGTACCAGGGTGGTCAGATTCCTATTTACATTGTTTTAGGCTTATACCGTTAATTTCAAACTCACCAAGACAATCAGATAAAACAAGACAACAGCAGCAACAAAAAACAAATGTTCAGTGTCTTTAGAAACCATGACAGTAGAAAGTCACTTAAAACATCGTATACTATTTGGTGGTTCTGGGTGAAATTTAGAAATTCTGGAACATTTTCTTCAGTTACTGTGGAAAAAAATACCCTAACTATTGAGGGTTTTTTTGTTATTGTTGTTGTTGTTTCTTTTTCTTTTTTTTTTTTTTTTTGGCCATTCATTTTGAAAAGTACCTTTGATATATGAGTAAGCTCTATTGAAGATGATAGGTATAGAGACTGCTTAGCATAATCCTGCGTATCACGATTATAGAGTATATCCACAAAGTGTTGGTGTGGTCCAACGATAACACATTTTTTTTTTTTGTACCAAAACAGATAACCTTCACCATTATTAGTAGTCAACGATAAACACTGCTAAAGTATACAAGGGAAATAGGCAGTTCTGTCAATGACTGCAATGCATTTCTTCTCACAGTCAGGCCACATTTCCAAAGCACCGAGAAACCCCCATTGTGTCACAGAGACTCTGATGGGAGGAAGGGATTGTTAGAACAGGATCCAGATAAACAACCCAGAAGGGCACACGGGTGATGACAGACAAGGACAATAAGATGTATTATCTAAATATCCTACAACAAGTGCCCTGCAGGTTTCTAAAAGGTGTGTCAGGCCAATCGATGACTGACAAGAAAACGTGCAAAGAGACACCCTGGAAGTACATTATCTATGTCAGCAAGGCGACAGCCAGAGCAGCCCTGCTGGACCCGAAACTGATTTCACAGATTACAGCTGTCTTACCCTGCTACTTGCTGGACCAGTAAGAGAATCACATAATGGGTAATTTTAGCGAGCTACATCCCAGGTGCACAGCGACCCACAGTTCTTTGTACATAGTATGTTTCTTTGATTGTCCGTCTCTCAAGCTCACATTGCCTTTTCCAGCAATGGAGATGAATAAAAACGCTGTCTGCTGTGCAGGATGCAGAGGGGACAAACACACAGCATGCAGGTCAAGGACCACTCTACACGAAAAAGAAATTATGTCTTTATAGACTACATTACTTCTTTTTTTTTCTGAAACACAATGCCTTGCCACATGCCCTATAAAAAGACACAAAGATAAGCCAACTTGAAATAGAAAATCGTTTAGAAAAGAAAAGCTTTCTTTTTTCAAAGAGATACTTGAAGCAGAAAGCAGAAAGTGGACTTGAATTTCTAACTGCAAACTAAAAGCACTCAGCTTTCTTTAAGGTTAAGTTGAATGTTAAATACTTAAACCTAGTGTCTCTCAATTGTTGAACTAAAACTCCACAAAACTGGCCATACTAGAAGTATAGAAAACTGGCCCAGCAGGTGAACAGTGAAGGCAAGTAAGAGACTCCGGGGAAGAAAGCTCCAAACTTCAGAGTCCTTTGGCCTCTAAACCAGAATGTTTAACACATCCCTACATAGGGTTGATACACTACATAAGCAGGGGTTGATGTCTTTCTGCCAACTCTTTATTGCAAGGGGTGCTGAAAGGAAGAAGGAACCTTTCCCTCACTTTTAAAATTGTCATGGAATAGAGTGTAGCAGCAGATGCAAATGCAGATGGTTTGTGGAACTGAGTTTTATCTGGGGAGGAGATGGGGAGGGGGTGAAATGACCAAAGAAATTAATGATGATGATGATGATGATGATGATGATGATGATTAAATGTGGAGGAAAAGGAAAAAGTCATGTAGTTGGGAGAGGGATGCTGATGTAGGGTGTGTATGGATGGAGTTAAGGGGAGGAGAGGGGAGATGAAAATGATTAAAATATATTGCATGACCAGAGCTTCCAGGGACTAAGCCACTACCTAAAGACTATACATGGACTGACCCTGGGCTCCAACCTCATAGGTAGCAATGAATATCCTAGTAAGAGCACCAGTGGAAGGGGAAGCCCTGGGTCCTGCTAAGACTGAACCCCCAGTGAACGTGATTGTTGGGGGGAGGGTGGCAATTGGGGGAGGATGGGGAGGGGAACACCCATAAAGAAGGGGAGGAGGAGGGGCTAGGGGGGTGTTAGCCTGTAAACTGGGAAAGGGAATAACAATCGAAATGTAAATAAGAAATACTCAAGTTAATAAAAAAAAAAAAAGAGAAAAAAATTTAAATTTTACTCACAATGAAATGCATTCACATACTGATGAGATGAAAGCTCTAGGTTATTTTTACACAAATAATTAAATCTTGAATGAAAAAATATATTGCATGGAATTCTTAAATTAATAAAATATATTAACAATATATTTTTATATTTTTATAGAATAAAACTTAAGAATATTTATGCTTTAGGCAAAGCACAGTAGAAGTATTTCATAATAGAGTCTTTCAGGTTTCTTTCAGGCTCGACCCGTTAATCTTAGAGTTAAGAAATATATAGTGAGAATATGGTGTGTATCCGTCTCGCTGCCTCTGCAGAGCTGGTCAGTTGAGATGGGAGCAAGTAGAGCCCTCACAACAGACAGCAGAGGAGGAGGGGGGTGATGTAAGGAAGACCGAGGGTAGGGAAGTGAAGGTACAGGCCCTGTGTAAGAGCTAAGACTTCCTTAAAATTCTGCTGCTTCGTTTTCCTCACCTGAGTCCTAGTTTCTAGTCAGCTACTTGGAAAAACCAGTGAAAACTAGCAAACAACCCCTCCCCCCAACCAACCCGGCCCCAAACAAACCAAACCATCTGCCCAAGCGACCAAACCAAACCCAAACCAGTGCTGCTAACTGTTGAAGGGAGGGTGGCAGGGCCAGATTCCCAGTGGGCAAAGGCCAGGAAGGCAGGGAAGCAAGCTCAGGCCAATCACAGTGCCCCTCCTCCTATCCAGTCAACCACTAGACTCTTTCTGCTATTGTTATTGTCACGACATTGTTCCTGAAAGCCACAGAAAGGTCACTTCCTATGCTGTGCCAGTCACGTCTTCATGCTCCCAAGAAATTCCAGTATCACCTATTAAGTGGGTTCTGCTCCTACCGCTGGACTTAGGGTTACTGTCGCCGTGATGAGACGCCATGACCAAAGCAACCTGGGGGAGGCAAGGGTTTGTTTGGCTTATGTTTCAGCACCATGTCCTTCATCCTGGTCAGTCAGGACAGACACTCAGTCAAGCAGGGCTGGGACCTAGAGGCTGGAGCTGATGCGGAGCCCATGGAGGGCTGCTGCTTACTGGCCTGCATGCCAGAGAAAGCAGGACCCGCAGCCCAGGAACAGCATCACCCACAGTGGGCTAGGCCTTCCAGCATCAATCACTAATTAAGAAAATGCCTTACAGCTGTATGTTTTAGAGGCATTCTCTCAGTTGAAGTTTCCTCCTTTCAGATGACTCTAGCTTGTGTCAAGTTGACATAGCCATCCAAGGCAGCTTCTTATTTCAAGTAGCTTCTTCTAGGGTTCTTCGTTAGTTTAATGAGCCACAACTATTTTTTTTCCCTTCCATGTTCATTCTAGGGGAAATCTTTGCCAAGTCGGAAATCAAGAATATCGAGGACATTTCTTTGTCACACTGTCTAAATGTTCTTTCTCAATTGGATAATGTCAGCCTAGAAAATAGTCAACGTTCAAAAAAAAAAAAAATCCCCACTAATCAGCTAGTCATATCACCCAACTACTGTTTCTTTACAATCAGTTCCTTGCTGAAACTTCAGTAAATTAATTAGAATATGAACTTACGTTAAAGCTTCGGAGTAATTATAATGAGGCGAGACTCCTAGAAACTTCTGGACTTCATCCATCACCGTCGCAGGGGCAGTTCTTAGCTGCTGCCCATCGATGATTAGCAGCTAAATTACCAAAGGAATAATAAAGAAAAGAAAAAGACATGGACGTTGAAGAACACATGTGTCAACTGTATAATAACAAATTCCTATATTCTAAACTTGTTTGTGCACTGCCCTTAGGGAACAGCATACATTGTTGGGAGGTGGGGGTGCCAAAAATAGTTTTCATTAGTGCCTTGGAAATAAGTCAAGCTAATTAAGCATTGTGATGTTAAATGACAAATCAGGGAAATGATATGAAAGCTATGAGAGTAATGGGGACAGAGCGTGCTTAGGAATGTGACCGTAAGATCCCAACTCAAGGGTTGAGTCACTCATCCTGGGACAGATGACTACCACAGAACAAAGCTTCCAATTAAATTAGAGTGCCGGCTCCTGCCTCAAATCCCAGCACTCAGGAGAGCAAGTCAGGAGGATTGTGAGCCTGAGGCCAGGAATAGCATGAGACCCTGTGTCTAAAACAGCAACCCCCCCTCCTCATCGCTGTGACTCCATCTCATGAATAGAAGGGTTTACAAGAAGCCCAGGTGTAGTGACACAGAGAACCTATCATTCCCTAGTTCCATTCGGGAGCAGCATTTGAGAAATCCTTTGATAACTGTGTGGAAGAAGGCACAATTCCCAGAGACATGAATATGGGCAGAATGCTGCTCAAGAAATGAATGTCACTGGGCAGTGCCTTTAGTCCCAGCACTCAGGAGGCAGAGAGGCAGGTGGATCGCCAAGTTTAAACCCCTAGCTCTATCTAGAGTGAGTTCCAGGATGGTCAGGGCTATTCAGAAAAACCCTGTCTCAAACAACCAAACAAGGCAAGAACAAGGAGTGGGAGGGGCTGAAGCGATGGCTCAGTGGTTACAGATACATAACACTCTCCTAGAGGAGCCAGGGTCAGTACCCAGAACCCACATAAGGTATTTTTCAATCTCCTGTAACTCCAGTTCCATGTGATCTGACTCTGTCCTTCTGGCATCTGAAGGAATCCACATACATGCAATGAATGTCCACACGGACCCATACATAAAAATAAATTAATAATAACAATAACAACAACAACAACAACAACAACAATAATAATGATGATAAAGAAACTAAAGGGGGCCACACATGTCATTCCACCACTTGGGAGGCTGGAGCAGGAGGACTTCTGTGGGCTTGGGGTCAGTCTGTGCTGTAGAATGAGTCCCTGCCTCAGGATGACAAAGCAAACAACAGCAACAAAACCAAAACCAAGAGAAAGAATTTGTTTCTCTGGTGTGTGGTGATGGGTAACCCAGCGTGACGAAATGACAGTAGGCCATGATGGGAGTTCCAGACCTTGTCACACGACTTTGTCAAAGCCCCCCTTCCAGTGTTTTTGGCTAGTCTACACTGGGTGTTCAATAGAACTTACTGTTATCTGGACAGACTGCTGTATCTGACATGAAGCTACTCTGCTTTCACAGGCAGCGAATGAAAGTGAGCTGAGTTTGAGGTTTTACTTAACTGTTACATGTTTAACTAGCCATAGGTTGTCACAGCCATCATATTGGACACATGGTTTTAGAGGCACAGGACTGACTTCTGGTGTCACGGTGCTGCTTATGCAATCCAGAGTAGGGACTGAATGTTTATGGACGCTGAAGCCAAGGGGAAGAGACAAAGCAAGGGATGAGAGGAACAGGACACTGAAGACTTCAGCAAGGTGTTTCAGAAGAGAGATCATGGTTCCCATTAAGCAAAATAATGTCTGTCTGACTTGGAGAAGACATCCCTTCTCCTCTAGCTTTATTCATGTCAGAACAGGACTTAGCAAGCCGATGCCTTTCAAATCTCACACAGCCAAGGATGGCGTGCTAATGCCAACAAGTTGATCAGGAAGAATTAGCCTGAGATACTCTTAGAAAATTTAATCCATTTTTTTTCAACATGTGCCTGTTTTTCTCTGCCAGTATCATTGTTTGCAACTGAAGGAGAAAACCTAGCAATGTTTTAGTGAGTGAACATTTCTGCTGTGTTTGAGGCAAAGCTATACACTTAACGAGGATACCACAGGCTGTAAGTCGCAGTGGCTTCATACCTGAAATGGAGGGAAATAAACAAGCCATCTCTCGATGTGGCTGGCGTACCATCCAGGGACCAGGCATCTCTTCTGCAGGGTTCGGAGTTCCCAGGGTGCATTGGGCCCAGCAGAGATCACTTCATAGAAGCTAAATTTCAGAGCTGCGGGGTCTTCGTGGGATCGCTGATGCTACAACAAAAAGGCGGGCGATTAAACTAACTTCAACTGTAGGCATGAATGATGAAAACCCAATCTTTTGACAAGTCTCAAAGCTAAAGGAGGAGTGCCATACTACTGGACAGTTATTTGTTTTAAAATTAATAAAAGATAACACTGTGCTCAGAGCATTAAAGTTTAAAGTTAATACCCTGGTGAGACTGGACATTTTGGGAATTTAGGGAATAGGGGCTGAATTGTTGTTTATAGGGTTTCTTAACCAATGTTTTAGAGTTCTGCCACATTTTGTTCTGAGAGTACACTTTCAAAACATTCATGAGAGGCAGTGTTTCTTTCCCATAATCAGACACTTATCACGCTCAGTGAACGTGTTTCCTATAGAGCGGCCTGCTAACCCTACTCTAAAGGCAGGTTTTGATTAGAAAGCCTGATTGGCTCCTTTAAATGGAGAAGCTGCTGCAAACTCTGGCATGCCCATTATGTGAGATTTACAGACCTTAGCCCACATTACGGAGCATCTAAAAGCCCAGGTTATTTTATCTAATGGCAACCTTTGTGGAGAACCAGAATAAGAAAACGCAGAGAACAGCAATTGAAATATGAAAATGTTTCCTAATGGCTCTGTCTCGGGCCCATGGGCTCAACGACCATCCCGTTTTCTTCAAATCGATCACTAAGCACTCAGGCACGGGTGCCGGTCTGGCTGTTCACCACACGTAGTGGAAGAGCACATTTGTGGCAACTGGAATTTCAGTTATTGCACGGCAGGCCCTGCCGGCCTCTGCTCACCCTCTGTAGACTGATTTGTTTGTAATATTTATGATGTTTCCTTAGTTGAAAGCCTTGGGTTCTCTCTCTCTCTCGGTCTCTGTCTCTCTGTATGTGTATGAACTCATTCTCACTTTCTGGGGGCTAAGTGGTTGCCAAACTCCACTTTTCTTCTTTCTTTTTGAGCCAATCAAGGTGTCTTTCTTTTTTCCCCAGATACTTTTTGGAAAAAGTAGATGGCACAAATGAAATCTGTCACCTTGCAATTTGATGCCTACTTGGCTCGAGAGATGGTTCTGGGTTTGGCATGGAGGACTGACATGAGGCTGTGGGTTTCTGTGACCTTAGCTTGTCGATGGCTCCATTCCCTCTCCTGTAGATTTTCTTTTATTATTGCCTCTCTAAAGCCTATCCCTTCCTGTGACTGCTCCTTCCACTCGTGAACCTGGAATAACTGCTTTTGCTAAATATAAAGGAACACAGCGCTTTGGAACACTATTCTCTGACAGCACACCTGTCAAGACGTTGGCTACTGGGGGCTGGAGAGTTGACCCAGTGGTTAAAAGCAAGTACTCAGACGGCAGAGGACCTGAGTTCGGTTCCTAGCACCTACGACAGGCAACTCACAACCACTTGTAAGTAAGTTAAGCTCCAGGGGATCCAACACCTTTTGGCCTCTTTTTTTGGCACCTCCATTTAATGCACAAACCGTACACACATATAGTTAAAAAGAAAATAAATCTTTAAAAAAAGCTAGCTGTCTGAAACCACACCAGTGTCAGTATAACATGCATTTATCCAGGAGGCTCTGACCTGTGTGGGCCACTTAGAACACGGGCAATCAACTCTATGTCTAACCTCAGAGAGAGATGACCATCAGAGTCTCAGATAACACGTTTTTGTTAACACGGCTTTCACGTTCGTCTTAAGATTACAGTTTCTAGGGCAATAGCATATCAGCCTCTGTTTCTGCCTTGTCCTGTTGATGACCCTTTGACATATAGCTCTATTTGTACTATTGAAACATTCCATTGTTTTTCTCTTACAAACCATTCCCTACTCTAAATATTGCCCAGTGCTTCCTCTAATGGTCAGACTCCTCTGTTAATAAATCTAAGTTGCTTCCAAGTCAGATTTTTATCACTGACTGAGTTTGTGCATTATTTACATCTTTATTATTTTATGATTATTCAGACATGCTGTTTCTCCAAAAAAAACCAAAAGCAGTGTTAATGTCTATTAACACTTTTAATAACTCAAAGACCATTACAAATGAAATATGAATATCGGGGATGTATTTAAAAATCATCAACCAGACTCAGTAGTGCAGGCCTGTCATCCTAGCACTTGAGGGGTAGAGGCAGGAAGAGGAGGTCAAAGTTATCCTCTGCCACGTAGCAAATTCTAGGCCAGCCTGGGCTACGTGATTCTTTGTCTCAAAAAATAAAAAAATAAAAAAAAATCCCAAAAATTATAGAAATGAGAAAGATTAAGTAACTAAAGATTCATAGTGATTAAGAACATGAAAACTCAATTTTGCTGTATATGCATGTTTAATTTTGTCTGCTTTTTATTAGGTGATTAAAATATCACTGCACCTTTTAAAGACTTCCTGAGAGTATGTTGAACTATCTCACAGCGACAGAACCTTTGCTCAGGTCCCAGCAGACCTCGGGGACACGGAGACAATAAGCACATGGGAAAAAGGTGTAGAGCAGTTTGGACAGGCTGAACTTTCAGGGATGAAGGATTCTGTATACGCATTGCCTGCCCATTGTTTTACTGGTAGAAGCAGTTACTGACGCTCCCTTGGAGCTGGGCCAGCACTTTACTGAACTGAGCTGTGTTCCTTGCAAACATTCTAGGGCTACTTTTGACACATAATGGTAGTGATGCCACAGAGACCTTACAACTTATAAACCATGCATTAAAAAAAAAACCTATTTAGCCCTTTGTAATTTATCAAGTGCTTGAAGAAAATAATGATTTTAAATTATTACATTTACCTTAAATACACTTGTATACACACATGTGATGTTTTGTTATATATTTTCAATTGCAATCCATTACAATAATCCATTTTATTAAGTTATCAAACAGATAAAAAAAAACCTTGATAGTGTTTGTGTTTCATGGGAAACCAAGAATAAACAAACCATCTGTTTTGTTGGACATATCAGTTAACTAGAATGTCTTCTATCCAAATCTGACAGGGTGGGCTTGGGGACAGTTCAGATGGCGCACTGCTTGCCCTGAAAATGGAAGCGCCTGAGATTCATTTTCAGAATTTATATACAAAGGCAGATGTGACGATGTGTGCCTGCCATCTCAGTGCACCAGGGAGTTCTCAGTGAGACAGCCTGTCCCAAAAATAAGGTGGAATGCTCCTGAGAAATAGACTCCTTTATGTACGGGCTCGCACGCACGCACGCACGCACGCACGCACAGACATGCGTAACTCCATGTGCATGGAGGATTGATGCACCAGTTCAAGATAATCGACCCTCCAATAGGAAGTAACAGTTTTGCCGGAAATGACCCTCCACTGTACAAACTCTCCTTCTCTCTGTTGGGCACGATTTTTCCTTACCTGGTACCAGGAGTACGCTCGGTCTGACGGGTCAATGAGTATGGTGATGATCTTGGCTTTCGGGACTAGAGAAGCAGCTCTCTTAGGAGCTTCCTCTGAATGGAAGTAATTAGCACTCTTCTCAAACAGAAAGTCAGTGGTGACATTAGATGGGACTGGGAAGAAATCCATGTACCTAGAAAGGAGTATCTTTTTCAAAACAAGCCTCTTACGTTTCTATGCTGGTGACTGAAGACATTTAAGGTGGCCAAGAAATTCATCTGTCCCCTAAAAAACTGACAACCAATCTTTTCTCTGTGACAGTTGGCAAAGGAAATATGTTCAAAACACCAAGAAAGTTATCCAACAAACTATTTTTTTTTGTTTTGCTTAATTAACGAGAAAAAAAATTATGGGGCAACAAAGGATATAGAAAAATAACCAAATCGCAGCTCCTGTGCAAACTGCATCTAAACAGAAAAATGGCACAGAGAACCCTGACCAAAGAGAATACCATGACACAGACGTACATTTAGTTAAAAGACCTTCAAAATAATTCATACAAGATAGCTTTTGTTGTCACAGTAATATTCACTCCAACCACTGGGGCTGGTTGATATATTTAATCATAGAGTGTAAAAGCACAGAGTGATAAGGTCTATTTGTTTCCTTTTAAAATGCCATGCTACGATGTTTCTCTTTAGAATTTAGTACAAAACCTCATCAAAGCCTCCCTAGTCCAAGCCCTGTTCCCTGGAGGGTAATGAGCAGTCAAATCACCACAAGGGTGAACCCAGCAACACCCACCAGCTCCAACACAGAGATGCTTACAGTTCCATCCCTGAAAAAGTGCTCAGGCCTAGCTACATCAGCTCATGCTCCTGGGTATGTCTACAGCAGGAAGGGAAAACATTTAGAAAAGGCTTTTGTTTCTATTTTAATTTCTAGGAGTTACATTTTATAATAATGGCCTCACCCTGCTCCCTCCTGCCTTCAACTCACAGGCCACCACCACTTAGGATGAGTTTAATAATTCCTAAGCACCAGTCCTCAACATTTCCATGATGGCCTCAGTGACCACAGTGTGTTCATCTCACCTGAAAGCTCATGGGACTCTAAGCCCATGTGGAATTGTCTATTAACCAGGGCGCCTGTTAGAACTCTAATTGTTATCACACAGAAACATCTAGACACCTACAGCAGCAAAATCTTGCTGTGTGTTCCAGGGGCTCTCCCTTTGCCCAGGTCATTTGGCTCCCTTTTACAGGGAAAAAGATTAAAACATTTGAGGGGCGTTTGATGTGCTAACTCTTGAGCATACGCTCTATTTCCAGAAGGGCCACATTTTGGCCTTATTTAGAAGCTTATACTGCTTCTAGAGGCTGGGTTATCATGAGTGTCTGTTGGCTACAAGCTTATCTCAAACCTGCTTCTGAAAAACCGTCCAAAAAGTAATGAATAGAAAGCACAGTGGTGCTGATATTAGATAGCTTTCAACAGCGAAAGGCATCCACGCTCCCATCTGTCTTTTATACATGTAACAGGTCAGCCTTCGAAAAGCCCTTACAGTCTGCCTGGATGTTGGCCTGATGCTGTTGATTTTCTCTAGTCTCAGAGACTCGCACGGGGATTTAGCTCAGTAGTAGACCGCCTGCCTACCAAGCGCCAAGGCCCTAGGTTTGGTCCCAGCTCCGGAAAAAAAAAAAGGAAAAAAAAAAAAAAAAAAAAAAAAAAAAAAAAACGGACTCCATCTGTTTGCCCATATTTTCACATTCTCTAGGAGTTGGAGGGAGCAGATAACTTGAGAAATATTTGATCAGTAAACTGGCAAATGCAAGAGATTCTGGTCCACATTTCTAGAACAGGACCTGAAGTTTCACCAGGCAAGATCACTCTTGGAGATTAAGTGCTTAGGATAGCCAAAGAGTCAGCAAGCATATTACAGCGACCTAGTGATTTTAGGGGTTTCACATGATTACAGCTCCCTCAAGCTTCAGGCTTCTGAAAGGCCTAAGGCTTTAGCAGAAAAGAAAAACAATTTAAAGGATATACTTTTTGTAGCACTCCATATTTATTTGTGATTTACATGGACACTGAATAGCTTCTTTAGTTTTTTGTTTGCAAGTGATGTGTGTGTGTGTGTGTGTGTGTGTGTGTGTGTGTGTGTGTACATCTGTGCTTATCCCTTCATGCATATGTGGAGATCAGAGGATGACACCGTTGTTGTCTTATTCTTTCCTCCATATTACTTTCCTTGAGACATTCCTTCATGGGACCTGTCATTTATGCTAGACTGTGGGCCAGCACACTCCCGGGTGCCCTCTCCTTCCATCCCTAACAAGTCCCTTTCACACTCAGACACCTTTCCTGGCTCTGATCCTGAGAATCTTCAGTTGACTCTACTCAAAGCCAGGTTATAACCATCAAAGTTCCAAATGTTAGCAGGACTCTATGGCTGTCTACACGCCATTTTAGATCCTCTATATCCTTACGCATTAGAAAAGAATGTTAGATCGTGAATCATAACGGATAAAACATACAAGCACAATTAAGTCAGATGTTTTCCTGAGACCTTTTCAATGTAGGTTTTGACTACCTTGTCTGAGATGGAATTCAAAACTTGTCATTTGGCCTACCTGGTTTGGACCCTATGCCTACACTTAGACTGCTTGCCAGTTAAGGCAGTCCTAGCTTCACCCAGATCTTAAAACAAAAGCGGATTCATGCACCTAGATTAATTAGGTGTGTGTAAGCCAATTATTAAAATGGTCCCAGAACTATGAGACACACAATCTTCAGCCCTGTGGAATCAAAATCCCCAAAGCACAGCTGATGGGGTGATGTTTCCCAGGGAGGCCTGGCAGTCTGCCGGCGAACGCATTTGATGCTGCTGAGAACGAAGCTATAATTACCGTCATAAAATGACACTCACAGTCACCATTATCTATTATTTGCATAAATTGCCTTTTATAATGTGTAATTTGTCAATCAAAAGTATTTGGGGGTACTTTTGGTGAGCCGTATTCAGATCTATGATGCGTTCCCCCTTTTCATTTTCATTTATTTACTTAGGTTTTGTGGTGTTGAGGACTGAACCCAGGCCCTGCTTATACTATGCTCACTCTACCACCAAGCTACAACCCTGATTCTACTGAGTTATATTTAGTTACTCATCTTCTTGTATACTATTTGAAGAAAATCTACTTTTTATTATAGTACTGACACATTTGATTAATATAATTGATGAAATAATTGATTATTTTTAAGTTGCAGGATGGACAAGGATTTTGCCAGGATTTACTTCTAAAGAAGTTTTTTTCCCCTTCTCATTTTGTCCCAATGTCCATGTTCTGTTCCACTTGAGAAAGTGGTGTCAGAGGTCAGAGTAATTGCTAGCCTATTACACACCACGCAAACAGTTAATAATATCCAACACTACGTAGAAGAATTTGGCCATGAACAATAGGACAATCAGTGTACAACGTCTATAGATGCTCAAGTAATACTCACCCACTAGTCTTCCTACAGATCAACCACTGGGACCTCTTGGCATAGTTGATCTTTAGAAAATTGAGATCATGCAACAAGCCTGACCACAGAGGCTTTATTATTATATTATATAACATTACATTACATTATATATACTCTATATCATTTCTTCTGATTTTAACCATTTTCTTTGGATACTTAATAGACTTTAAGTTTAACTCAAAAGTAAAAATTAGTTTTTTATTTATACCTTTAAAATTGTTTTATAGCTTTCATAATTTGTGAAATATAGACACATTTCCATTTCTAGCTACTTTTTGCTTATTTCATCAAAATGTGATGGCAAATGATGTGTTCAGACCACAGCATTACTCCGTGAGAGGTGCACAAGGGCGGAGTGACATTCCTGGGGCTTATACTATTTCTCTGAACGTACACCTGCAATTACCTTCAAGAATAATTGATACCAATTGACACATAGGTCTCCCAAGGCGAGAAGCCCTCCCGTGAACCAGAAAGCCTTGATATGAATGACTTTTGGGCTTTTTTTTTAACATGCTGTTCAGTCAATTTGTAATATGTGTAGCATGCATTTTTATCTGTAGTCACAAACTTCTGTGGTTCTAAATATTAGCACTAAGTTTCTACTGTGCATGGTACATATACTTTTAGATTTATACTAATAACCCATCTTACCAATCAATCCCCCTGTGGTAGTTATTTCTATTAAAGAACTGTACCTCCTCAAAGGATTTTGGGCTGGGGGAGTTACTAAGGATGGAAGGATGCATAATCAGGAACAGACACAAGGCAGTGGTACCTGAAATGACAGCAGAGATCAGAAATCAACCAGTGGAGACAACGCTTTCCTGCCGTGAGTAATTCAGTCACTAATAAGCTTAGTATTATAACCATCTAGGCAGATTCTTTCAAGGTACTCCCCAGCAAACTGAACAGACAACCTGCAGCGAATGGGAGGCACATTCTCACCAGCAGAGGCTGAGGGATGAGAGGTGAGTGGGGGGCAGTGTTGGGAAAATGGACTTTTGATGTTAGCTTTGTCACTGGCGCCATCTGTGACTTTGGTTGTTAGCTTTTCTTTATTGCAGTTTTCTTAAAGAAAAAAAAATCTGCCTCGTCTATTTCACAGATTTTCTGTGATGCAAAAAAGACATCCTGTATCCTTCGCGTACATACCCCAGTTGTTTAGCTTGGTGTCCTTGGGGGATTCCTAAGAACAGGAGTGGGAGTGTCCCTGACTCATTTACCTGTTTTGGGACCCTTATCTACTTGCTGGGCAGGCTTGACGTCAGGGTTTCTGCCTAGTCTTATTGTAACGTATCATGCCATCTTCTGTGAAGCCTGTTCTTTTCTGAACTGTGTGGATCTGGGGGAGAAAGAGGTGGAGTGCGTGTGGGAAGAGTGGAGGCTTTGTCAGGATTCATTGCATGAGCGGAAGAACAAATAAAGAGCAAACAATGAAATAGAAGGCATCCTATAACTCCATTTTAAAAATTAGAAATGAAAATAATGTAAGTGAACTATATCATTATTTGATATAGTTCATCACCTAAACTGATACTTGTTTGATGTAATGTTTGATATGATATAAACATTGACATAATGTCATTCCAGAGGCCAATGAAAGCTAATGAAGAACTTAGAATTTAATCTTTTAACACGTTTGCATACACTTGAGTGTGCCTACACACCACGAATGGCCAAAAACTATTTAAATTGTTAAGTTTGAAGAGACGTGGTGTTCTTTTCCGTGCCATAGCACAGCAGTTTCGTTTATTGAGAGGAGAATGGTGCACCACAGGCACTCACACAGTTTGGGAGTCATTTTATAAGGTGGAAAGTAAGTGTCTTCATATAAATCAGGAGATTTAAAAAAAAAGGTTGTAGCTCAGACTACTAAAGCAGAAAGAAAGGCAGTTGGAGCTCAGTTTCCCCAATATTTACAGTTATTTGCAACTGTGACTGTGTTTGTAATGTCATGGCCAAAAGATATCTCTTGTCTATGCATTCAATAGTCCTAGGATAGAAGTGTCCCCTACAGTTTCTACACACTCATGTGGTCTAACTGTTGTGATCTAATGGACTGTGTTCTCTCAATTTTATTCCAGGTCAAAAGATAGCAAGAACAATCCCTCAGGTGCAAAAAGTGCCACCCTAATTTTGCCAGCAATGGTGCTATGCTGTCCTGTGTGCAAAATTGGGTATTTTCTTATTACTCAAAGTTTTCTTTAAAATTGCCCTTGTACATGCAATATCTGTATAGTATACACTTGGTTCAAATAGCGGTCAGCAACAAGACTGTCTGAAGAAAGAATTAAAAGACACAGTGTACCTAGAATATATATTTAAGCCAAAGAGTTTTTACCCACAGTCAAGAAGGCCACATGGGATGGAGAGTAAGGATGTGTGAGAGACAACACCAGTGTTCTTCAGCACCTTGACCCAACACCGATCCCCAAACTCAGGCTGTGGCCGAGTCACACGGAGGCTGGTTCACATCTGTCCCCATCCCAGGGGCCTGACTCAGTAAGGCCTAAGGTGTGACTCAGGAATTTGTGCTTCTACAAAGCCCTCTGACATCTATACTTCTGCTACACTGTCTTTTTTTAAAAAAAAATTAACAAGGAGAAGAGTAAAAGAGTATCTAAAATTTACAGCGGTGTGGGATGGGGAAGACATCACATCAGGACTGACAGACAGATGGACAGACTGTCCCAACTGAAAGTCACAGTAAGAGATCAAGGGTCAGGGGAGTCCTAGGCCCAAGCATTTTGTTGCATTTTTAGTATTACTAGCTTTGGGAACTCTGTGTCTTAGCTTACCAGTCTGTCTATTAGGGAAGAAAAGACTATTAGGGTCTCATAAAGGTTCTGAAGTCACTCTGTGTGGAAGTACTACCCAAACACGGCCCTGTAACATTTGCCTGATTCTGTGTTTAGAACAGATACATTTTATTGAATCAGGTAAGTTATAAAAAAAAAACCTCCCCAAACCTTGAAAAATTAATATCCATAAAACGATAATTTTCTATAAAGATTTTTATGCCAAAGACAAATGTCACAATCAAACAGCAACATAAATATTTGGAAACCCAGCAGAGTTTAGCATGCCCAGCAGTACCTCTGCTCTCTACGCCTGATAGCACAGTGTCTGCAACTAGTGTGGTAGGAGAAGCAACTTGTCCTGTGGAGCTCGGACGCAAACTGGGTAGAGCTCGGATGCAAACTGGGCATGCGGAGATTCAGACAGGGGTGGTGAGTAATGGCGGGGAGGTGGGGGTTGGATACATGACTGCAGAGGGGGCCCCTGAAGATATTTCGGTTGCGATGTCTTCCTAACCACCTTTAGACTTTCAGTAGATAACGGTGAGAGAACACGCAAGGGAAGGGACGTCTGCCGCTCTCACGCCACGCTCTCTATTTGCAAACGGCATTAGAGATAATGAAGCAGAGTCTGCAAATCTCGCACGGAATTCTCAGTGATCTTCGGAGATGAGGGAGGGGATTACCCACTCATGCGGGCTTCTGCGGCTCTTTTCTATGAAGCCAGAATCCAAGGGCCCCAAGTAATTTATCGTGCAAAGCACAGCTCAAATGTTTGGCATTAAAACTTCCACTGGGCTTCTCTTTAATATAGAGTTTTACAGAAACAAGAATTTTATGGAGGGAAAAACTGCATACCAATTTAAGAAAAGTGTAGAATGATGCCTCCTGGGCATGACTAAAACTCCTTGATAGCAGAAAGTTTTGTTTATGTCTAGGAATTCTGCTTGTCAAACATCTTTTAGATTTTATTTTTTAAGTCACCTCTGCAAGAAAAGTAGACAGTATCTGGAAAGGAGACTGTTTGCTTGGAAAAGATTTCCTGTACAGATCCAGGTACTTATACATGTCTTGCTTGGCATTTGAGCAAATCCTGTCAATCACTTCCTAAACACAAAATTTGTTTTAATTTTAGAAATGTTAGCTACACTTCTGGAGTATGATCTTTGAAAAAAAAAAGAGAGAGACATGTAGCATATCAACTGCTGTGTCTTTCAACTGACATTTCTCCCTTTTCCTTCTAAACAAAGCCTTTAATATTCAGCTGAACAAGGCTGCATCAGAGAAATGTGTATGGTTCCTTCATTAGCTTTACAGGAGGCTGGAGGTCTCCCTGCAACAAGGACTCACTGGCTAGTTACCTTACGTTATTTAGTAATAATATTAAAAGTTCTCACCAGTTTTCTGGGGTCCTATTACCAAGAATTTTGGTAAGCGATCGCAGGTTTTTTCTTTAGACCAAATGTCTCTGTGGCGTTTGTCATCACAGGGGTTCTATATGGGAGAGGAATAGAGAGACGTGTTTTTTTCTTTTGAGTGTGCTGTGTCTGAGTCCATTTGAGATCTAGGCTCTCCAACCTTTGTTCTAAGATACCAGAGGAGACAGGACCATATGCAAGGGGTTTCTTTTGGAAGCTGAAAAGGCTGTGAGGTGGCTTCGCGGAAGTTCTGGAGGGATTTCTCTATCCTTCAGTTGAGAGGAAGGGGGTAAACAGCCAAGTGCCCAGGGTGTCACGTTTTTCTGTTCCGGGTAATTCTGTAGTTACCCTCTCTCCTTTAAGTCTGTTACACCAGCGCGGTGGTTCTCAACCTGTGGGTCTCGACCCCTTTGCCAACCCTCTGTCTCCAAAATTATTTACAGTATGATTCATAAAACTAGCAAACTTACAGTTATAAAGGAGCAATGAAAATAATTCATGGGTAATCACAGCATAAGGCACTGTATTAAAGGGTCACAGCATTAGGAAGGTTAAGACCCACTGGTCTAAAGGGAGATATACTCTCAGCGTTCACGAAATCTCTCCATTTAAGGTTCTCCCTGGATCTTATGTTATTTTTACTCTAAGCAAGAGGAGAGGGATCAAACCACCCTAATTTAAAGAGGCGGTTCATTTCTTCCAGCTACCTCCAAAATTTGGTAGCTATAATCTAAAAATGTGACTTTGCCAACTATGATGCTGAAAGTACCAACCTTTAGCAGAACCGTAAAGTGAACGTGAAGTGCTATCGTACAGGCTACTTTCTGGTCTATTTAAAGCAGCCAGACTGCGTAGTTGTATCTAGAACACAGTAGCACATAAGAACAGCGTTCTAATGTACTATTTTATGAATGAACAAACAGGTCTGAGTTTCCCTTCTGGTCAGTTACAGATATGTGAATTAAATAAATTTGCTGATGTGGAGCAAAGACAAAGGAAAGCACTTCATTTGCTTGTTATTCTGTATAGCAGTTTGTTTTAAGCCACTGTCCCACAATGATAATGGCTTCAGTTTAAAACTGAGGTATGGAATTAGTGGGAAAATTGTGTGCATTTTCAAGTGTCTAACAGACCGCAAATTTTAGTTGCTGAGAAGAAACGATGCCTGTGAAACCAGCTGCAGAGCTCTGGGCCCTGGGCTCATGCCAGAGAGCTGTGAACGTGGACTGTGGACTGGTAACTACAGCTGTGTGTGTGTGTGTGTGTGTGTGTGTGTGTGTGTGTGTGTGTGTGTGTGTGTGAGTGTGTGTGTGTGTGAATGTGTGTGTGTGTGTGTGTCTGTGTGTGTGTGTGTGTCTGTGTGTGAGTGTGTGTGTTGATTGTGTGTATGTGTTTGATTGTGTGTGTGTATTTGATTGTGTGTGTGTGTGTGTGTGTGTGTGTGTGTGTGTGTGTGTGTGTGTGTGCCTAGCTGGCTGACTGCCTAACACACAACTTGTTTATCATTTTCTACTTTCACCTATGGTAGTCTGAAAATTGATTTCTCACTCATGATTGGATACATTACTTCCTACAGAACCCCATACCGAATATCCTATACTTCCTAATGGGAAAAGAAACAGAAAATGTGGCTTAATGTGCGGCAATAATATAGGCCTACAATTCAGTAGGAAGTAGTTTCTCAAATCTTAATGTTTCCCAGATGTACAGTTTCACTTACACGCTCTTTGAATTCTCGCATTGGAACAACTTCACGGAGCTACGAACTGCGTTTGTGGGATTAATTATTTATACCACTTATTGATCTGATTTTACCTGCCAGAGAGGGTCTTTCTGATCAGGAAAGAGCTCAAAATATTTGTGAGCCAGCTGAGCCGGAGGCAGGGTCTGAAGGCGCAGGTTGGTCCAGGTCTGCACGAAATTGGCTAGGTTCACAAATGTGTATAATCCCAGCCGGTCGTTTCCGTAGTTAGACAAGTGGGTCATGAAAATACTGATCTGAAAAAGGCAGAACAACTTTGGCATAAGCAGAGGGCTTTAACACCAGAGGGCAGCATGATCATAGCAATATTACACAGTTTTTTTTTTAAATGGTCTATATAAGGATTTCAATCATGACCTGTTTTTAGACTTTGTTTTTATCCTAAAAACTCTCACTATATTAATGTGCAGTGAGGTATGTTATTGACAAGGCTCAATAAGTGATTTTTTTCCCACAATGTTAACATATTTCCTAATAGAAACAAGTTTAAAACTTTTTAATCTTTTAAGAAAATCATTGTTACACAACTACCTGGGTACAGTAAGCCAATCCTTAGTAACACAGCCTAGGCATCCGCACACAGTGCCCTCATGGAAACCTAACTCTTGGCCACTTGAAGATGCAGGGTTCCATGAGTTGGGATTTTATAATTTAAATCTATTGAACTTGGTTTATGTTGTAGTGCTTCCAGTTAAGGATATAAATAATTAACGAGGTTATTTAACTGTCCCTTGGTTTACATTTCTTAGAACTGCAATATTACCACATGGTGTCGTGTAACATGTTAAAGTCTTTTTGGCATTCACGGCTCCCTTTATTCATCACAGTAAATATCTCCTTTAGAAACTGTTCGGTGCTCAGCTAGATAAAAATCTGCAGATGAAGCCGATGTAGAACGAAGCTGCTCATTGGAAAAAACCATGATAAATGGGGGGGGGCAGTTATTTTTATAATAAAGTAAATGTGCTTGCTAGGGGTTTTGATTAAATTGATCAGGAATATAGAATGGACATTTTAGAAAGCCTGAATGAATTCAAGTATTTTTGGTTGGTTGGTTGTGGGTAAATGGAACAAATTCTTCTGTCTGTCACAAAGCAAGTAATTCATGTGGTAAGAGGAATTTCCCCAAGCGTGAAGTGTTGTTTAATTACTTAATAGTAACAACAACAACAACAACAACAACAACAACAACAACAAAAATACAACAGGTCACTGCTTAAATGGCTGAAAGAAATATCCAAGAAAATTCAGAGATCATGTGGCAGGAATATGAGAAAAAGTCACACTGAGATCTGACATGACACACGGAAAAGAGGTCTGTTCTAGTTAGGGTGGGGCATCAATAGTCTATACTTCCCAGGGCAGAGTCTCCAGGCTTTCAAGTGTGAAGCTCCGGTTCGTGTTCTCTCTCTCTCTCTCTCTCTCTCTCTCTCTCTCTCTCTCTCTCTCTCTCTCTCTCTCCCTCCTTCCTTCCCTCCCTCCCTTTCTCTCTTCCCCTCTATCTCTGTTTCTTTCTCTTCCTTCTTTTCTTTTCTTTTTTGTACTTTAAAAACTTGTTTTATTCACTTTACATCACAAATCTCCTCTCTTCCCAGTACCCCTTGCACATATCCTCTCCCCATTCCCTGCTCCCGTTCTCCTCAGGGAAGCCCCCCTCCCTAGGTATTACCCCCCACACCCACACCCACACATCAAGTCACTGCAGGACACAGATTCAGGAACAGTGTCTGCTTCAGTTGTTGGGGGACCCACATGAAGACCAAGTGCACAGCTGCTCCATACGGACCTGGGGGGCCTAGATCCAGCCTGAACTCACATTTTGACTGGTGGTTCAGTCTCTGGGAGCCCTCACAGGTCCATGTTAGTTGACTTTGTTGGTCTTCTTGTGCCATTCCCATCCCCTCCTGGTTCCTCAATCCTTCCCTCAGCTTTCCACAAGACTCTGGGAGCTCCATCTAACGTTTGGCTATGGGTCTCTGCATCTACTTCGATTGCTGGGTAGAGCCTCTAAAAGCGCCAGTCCTGAACACAATTACTCAGTTATGTTCTACCTTCTCTTCATGAAAAGATCTTTCATGAACAAACTGTGTAGAGGGTGAGCTTTAAATAGTTATTAGCCTGCCGATGCAGCCACCGTCTGCTAACGATTCACATCATTTTTTATTATTTTGACTCTGAAAACTGAAGCTTTAAGAAATTACCTTTATGGCTACTTTTCTTAAAAACAGCATCAAGTCTGTGCCCACCCCTCTTCCTCTTGTTGAGTCAGGGTCCCACTACATAGCCCAGGCTGGCCCCAAACTCACAGTGTCTCAGGGTATTAATGTTACAGCTATATGCCACTGGCTGGCTGTTACGATTCTGGTCACCCCTTCTCTTCTAACATCTAGTACTTTTGTCCCTACTCCCTGCTTTGTGTGTGCAGACACAGGTTCATGTGTACAAATGGAGGTCAGAGCTCAACCTCATGCACTGTTCCTCAGATGCTGTCTGTCTCACCCTCCACACCTCCTTTGAAGCATGGTCTTTCACTTCACCGGAATTCTCCAAATAGGAAGGCTAGTTATCTAGTGAGCCCTTCCTATCCACAGTCTTTGCCTTCCCAGCACTGGGAGTACACGTATGTGATTCTAGTGTTTGAACTCAGGTCTGCTTGTAAGTGCGTTAATTAAAGATGTATATTAACCCAGTCAGTTGCTAGTTCCATTTTCCCTTTATTGTTATGTTGCACCTCCCTGAATTGTGTCTGCGCTGGATAGAAAGTAAGAAACAGAGGTGCTGTGGTACTGTACTCTAACTCTAATGCACCCGAGTTTGTTATTCAATCACAGAAAGCAGGATACCTACCTTTTTACTTGCACAGCTACAGATAACAAAATGACACCAGTATTGATAAAGACAGGCTATCTGAAAGGAGTTATGAGCTAGTTAGTGATGTCATGTGAAAGAACTGAGGCAATATTTATAAAGCACTGAATGGAGCCCCTGTCTTCGTTAGGTTTGGAAAATGAAGGCTTAACTTCATCTTACAACTCTCAGATTACATTCCGTTTGAGGGAAACCAGGGCAGGAACTCAGGCAGGAATGAAGCAGCCTGCATAGAGGGGTAATACTAATTTGTCTGCTTCCTCTGGCTTGCTCACGTTGCTTTTTGACACTTCCCAGGACCACTTGCCCAGGGGTGGAACCCCCCATGGGGATCTGGTCCCTCCTGTATCAATTATTAATGAAGAAAATGTTCCACAGACTTGCCTACACTTTGATGTAGGCATTTTTCCCAATGGAGGCTCCTCTTTCCAGATACCTTTAGCTTGTGCCAAGTTGACAGAAACAAAACAAAACAAAACAAAACATCACCAACACAGATACCTTATAAGAGAAAAACTTCCTAATCTGCAAACATAGCACATCTCTTAGATTTTCAACTCCATTTCTTGTGTGCCAACCTAACATAATACAAAGTACAATGCAAGGAAAGAGAGACCCTTTTAGATTTTGGACTCCAGCCTGGAGTTTATTTTGCACTCTTAGAGAAATAGAAGGCTAAAGGGAGTGCAATTTATCAGAATATAAAACACTTCAATTTCTATTAAAAGTATTTTTTAATGAATCATAATGTTCTCTCAGAAATGAATATCGCACATCTTTTGCCAAACAAGTATCCTCTCCAATTGTTTTTATTGGTTTAGTTACAAGTTATATGCAACAAGCAATAGGATTGGTGAGAACAAACCTATAAAGAGAATACATTTGGTCAGAAGGCTAGCTATTGCCTCTGGTCGTCTTTCAGAGGTGGAAGATGAGTCCCAATTGCTGAAGACACCACTCACTTCAGACACAGGACTTAGAGAATCCTAACTGGATCTGGCATGAACGCTTCCTTCCTGAAAGCTTTCATGGTACTAGCACCACGCAAGCTTCCAAAGAGTGAAGCAATTAATATCCAAAGAAGCTATTATGTCTATAGATATCAACAACTATCATCAACATGGCACGATGACTCCACAGGGGCAACAGTGGCACTCACGTCTTAGTGGTGACCGTCAGCTTAAAGATCACCCAAATGGGAAGCAATCATGCTCAGCACTGGAAATACAGCAGATTGACGGGGATAGTGATGTAATGGATCTTGGAGGAGAACCTACAACCATCACATTACCAAAACAGCACAATTCCTAACTACATTCTAAATATTTATCCTCATACCTAGAGGTAAGTGTAGCTCTAGTCTATTTCTAAAATATAGAGATTATTATAGAAAACCATGATTGATTAAAAAGCAGAGAACAAATGATCACACGGTGCCTAACCCTAACGGATCCATCAACAGCATTCCTCCTAGACCTAAGGCTCAGGGATCCTTGAGGGAGAGTGCGGAAAGGTTATGGGAACTGTGTCTTCTAGAAATGTCAGGGAAGCTACACCACGAAGTCTCAAAAAAATGGCCACATAAAACCTAAACAAGGGTAACTCTAACAGACAGACTAGCATGGAAGTCTGGAGTCTCAAGGCTTCCAACCTCTAGACAAAGAGCTACAGACAAGGAAGGAATACTGAGAGTGAGAGAAATCTTCCCCAGGGAAAGTCCCCTCAACTGACCATCCAATATCAAATGGTCAGTCTTGAAATTATATAGAAGACCACCAAATTAAGAGTTGCTATGATATTACAGAATTATTATTACAGAATCATTCCACTAATACAGAATGGAAAAAATCTTTAAAAAACACAAGCCAAATAAAATAAATTAAATAAAATAGTCCTCTAACTTGACATCACACATTTTCTCCTCTCACCCTACTGTGGCATGTTCCTCTCCACTTATTTTCTTCCTGGACATTTTCATGTTTCCTTTGCTGATACGCAATATCTTTACGTCTGTAGCTTGGCCCTACCTATTATGTAAGGAACTGTGGCTCTGAGATCCTTGAAAAATGTTCAATTCTGGAGATCTTATCTAGAACAAATACCATGAGTAACACCGACCTTACAGTTGTCATCACAGTCACACAGAAACTCGAAGCACAGCCTGTTGCATAGCAATTGCATAGCAAGTAGTATCTATTTATAGGACTGTAGTCATCAATGCTCCTGCTAGTTTGAAGAAACATCATTTCTTATTTATAACAGTGTTCCAGCAGCTCACCAGCGCAGATCTGACATCTCTCAAGACTCCTTTTTCTGCATCCATCTTTGAATCTCTTCTACCAGGCAAGATTCTATGGCCAATGACTTGAACTTCCCTCTTGGCATTCATTCACAGCTTCTTAAGTGACTTTTGTCACTGACCTGTCACTCTGAGACTTGGAAGCAGTTCTCCCATTTATTTCCCTCTGACATAGAGATATTTCAGTATAGCATCAGGGAAAAACAAAATGGCAGCTACCATTAACATGTCAGTGTATGGTCCCAATCCTCCTTTTCTTTGTCTTCTTCTTAAAGTTATTTAATTAACTGGGATTGAATTCTGTTCCTCAGTCTTGGAACAAGCGATTTTACTTGCCGACTCCTCTCTCTGGCAGCCCAAACACTTCTTGTGTGTGTAAGTGATGTGCCCACAGGGTATGTAGACTGAGGAGTATATGGTGACCAGAGGAGGGCACTGAGTTTTCTCTGTCACTCTCCACCTCCTTCTGCCACGGAGGCAGGATCTCTCTTTGGAATGAAAGCTTGCACTTTTTTGGCTATGCTGGCTGTCCTAGTTAGGGTGAACAGATACCATGACCAATGTACATTTTATAAAGGACAACATATATTTGGGGCTGGCTTACAGGTTCAGAGGTTCAGTCCATTCATTATCATCAAAGCGGGAGCATGGCAGCATCGCAGCATCCAGGCAGGGATGGTGCAGGAGGAGCTGAGTTCTACATCTTCACCCGAAGGAAGCCAGGAACAGACTGAGCATCCTCAGGCAGCTAGAAGGAGGGTCTCCAAGCCCACACCACAGTGACACACTTCGTCCCACAAGGCCATAGAATCTAATAGTGCTACTCTCTGGGCTAAACTTATGCAAACCATCACACTGGCAGTCTGCAACCTTGAGTGTTCTCTTTGTCTTGAGACCCAACCTTGCACGACTTGTTTTGTGGGTGTCAGCGGTGTAAAATCAGGTCCTCATGATTGTGCTGCAAGAGCTCCTGACTGTGGAGATGATCTCCACCCTCACTTGAGTATCACTGGATACTCTTTTCTGTTCATTTCTGTGACTTTACTCTTCCATTCCATTTAGCAGTGATTTCAAACTTGGATTCCTCTTGGGGCCTTTGACTCAGTTTTTACTCTCAATGTCTAACCATCCTAAAATGTCAGGAGGCCAAATCAGCAAGCAGGAACTCAAATCTCAACGCTTCTCATTAACATTTTTTGGAACGCCCCCTCTCTTCCATATCTACAGGGGGAATCCACATATTGTTTCTCATTCAAGACTAGTATATTTCTCACTGACTTCCACACCTTCTGTATCTAAACACTGTGAGATCTTATAACCTACTGTTTGTCAGTTTCCTGTATTTTTAGCTCTATCTATTGGTCCTCTTCTATAACCCGAAAACATCTTGGAAACTCTCCCATTGAGAGCTCCTTCTTGAACTCTCTTGGTTTCTACACACCATTCTTTCTAGGCAAGTGTTTTGAAGGACATGGATGTCATTCTTCATCCACCATCGTTATCTTTGGCTTTCCATCTTACCTTCCAAAGGAACATGTCTTTTGAATGGTGGCCTCTCAGGTACCAGCACTTGGTAATCTCCACTCCAGGTTCATTTGAAGCTCTTGATGATGCTTCAATTATTTTTTCCCTAACTTTTACCAGTGTTTTCTCTTACTTCTTCATAGCTCTCCTTAACTAGCTCCTCTTTGTCGCCCGTATAGAACGGCTGTTTCTCTGAGCTTTGGTCTTTTTCTGCTGTGTCTCTAGGTTGAATTGTGGGCTGTGAAAGGTACCCTGATTCCTGGTGGAGACAGGTCGAATCCCTGGAGACCCTATGGGATGGCAGGAGCATTTCCAGTCTCCTAGGAGATCAGGCCCATCTCACATAGCTACAGCCCCCAACAACTTCCTGTAGAGAGGTTTGAGACAGATCAGTCACTTAGGGCAACACCCCAAGGCCCCTCTCTACAGGTGGGGATGTGACCACAGGTCACATAGGCTCAAGACAGATCAGTCACATAGAAGCAGGACCACGCCCCGAAATATGTAGATGAGGGATTCCCAAGTTCTCAAGCCAAACCAATAGGAAGTAGATGTTGCCAGACTCTGATCCATACCAAAAATGTTTTTAAGAATCCTATTTAGAAGGATTAAAGGTGTGCATGAACCACTCCATCTTCTGAGAGCTTTTGTCCTAAGAACTGTAACACTGCCTCTTGGGGAAGAGATCTGCTCTCCCCAAACCTACCTATAGAAACTCCCCTGCATCCACCACTGGCTAGTCAGTCCCCTGCTGGCTCAGCCTGGCCCACAGCAGCAGCAGGAATGAAGGAGGAGCAGCTCCAGCAGTGGAGGTGGCAGAAAGCCATCCCACCTCCCTGCCTGAGTTCTCTCCCTTTCACTTGAATCTGCTCACCTAGCCAGACTAGAGATCTCCGTGGAACGCCTCCAGCTTGGAGGTTCACATGGAATCACCATGTTGATTCACTAATTTCAAGCTCCTCCCATCTGTATCATTCTCCTAAATCCCACATGTGAACATCTAAGTGTCTACATGGCATGTCTTGCATCATTAATTTTTCTTTCAATTAATCTTAACGTTTACAATCCTCTTCTGCTGAGGGATGCCTTTCAGAACATTGTAGAAAGGGAGGTGCTTGTCTACATTCTTAAGCCTCAGATGAAGGGATGAGATGAGAGTCATACCCAAACTGCAAATACATGGCTTGGGTTGAGCCCAGAACATTTCTTTCTATCCCTAGACTCAGGCCTGGAAGCTTCTAGCCTCTGTACAATCCCAGACCATGAAGGCTTCCACTTTTAGCCTCTATCTGCTAACCTAGGCCTAAAATGTTTCAGCCTCTGAGATGTGCTACCTAATAAAGTCACTCTTTCCAGCTTTCCTGAACACTGACTGGCTGGTTCAATTCAGCTTTTCTGGCTCAAACTCCTCTCCATGCTAACTGAGTCAATCTTGGTTCTCTTAGCTTCTGTCTGAATTGCTCTCCTTGGCCTCAAACTAACTCGGGCAATCTGTTCTGATCTTCTGATTACTTCTCATTCTTTAGCTTATTCTGTTTTCATCTGCAACCTGTCTCTGTAAAATGTCCTGGTAAGACTTCTTCCTCCTTTTCCTTCTCCTCCTTCTCTCTCTCTCTCTCTCTCTCTCTCTCTCTCTCTCTCTCTCTCTCTCTCTCTGCACTGATCTCTTAAATTTGCACTATTTCATATTTGTTCTCTTGAGAATTGAGTGTACCCGATTTCTGACTCATTCTGTCAAATCTTTCTCTGATTTGCTACTTTGTCTGCTCCTCAATTAGATGTCACTTTCAAACATGATTTGCTTCCATTTATAAACTAACCTTACTTTCATTTTTTTTGGAGGGGATTAAAGGTGTATACTAAGGACATATCTGTATTCCAGCCGTGTCATACTATAATCCAGGGTGTGTCTGCATTCTAACCCGATCACATAGACCTATAAAGTCGTTGGCTATGATTCCTTGCCAGAGCAGCCATGTTGTTGGATTAAAGTTCCTCCACACAGTCCAGACTTAGAAAGATTGACGATGAATGGCTTATCAGCAGATCCCATATAAACCTGTGTCACATGGTGGGTGTTGAGATGATGGCCCCCCTTTGTGAGTTTTCCCAGGACCAAGATTTCTTTGATCAGGCTTTGGTCCTGATGTTCCTGCTGAGTAAGGGGTATGGGGGGATAACAATGACACAAGCATCAATTTGATTTGGTGATCTAAGGGCAATTCAGAGTTCTTCAGCAATGAGACAGTTTTATGTTTGGGAAGGATTCTGACTTTGAAACATTCAATCTTAATCCCTGATGGTAGCTTTGCTCTACTGGCTTCTTAACTAGACCCATACATCAAGTGTTTAAACCTGCAGTGTTCTGTACTCTTAATGCCAGGTTTTCCAAATCTGGTACAGTCTATTACAGTCGTAGTACATCTTAGTGTAGAGTAGCCACGTGGTCTCTAGACCTTACAGGTCACACCCTTTGTCCTTCAAGAGTCCACTAAGCCCTTCCTTCTCACCTTCCCACTTATTGTCTTTGTTTTCCATCTCAGAGAATGTATGTCTGCATTTGTGCATCTGACGTATTCCTCCGGATATATCCTCTCATGCTTCCACTTCATTCACATTTTGCATCCCCGCTGGATTTTGCGACTTCTTTTGAGAATGATTGCAGTATATTGCCTTTAATAGTTATAGATTCTCATTGTGAAACATGAATTCACTAAGATCAATGACTATATTCTAGCCTTCACTGACTAGTTAAAGAAATATTTAAAAATTGAATTGTGTAGTAGGCAGCTGGTGTTTGCTGAATAGAATTGAAGTCTACATCATTGAATGTAGTCTCTCTTCCTTTAATAGTGTGGAAGGTGCTATGCAAGCTACCAGGCACAAAAAGGAAGCACCAGTCAGTGACGATTTAACCTTTTCTCTTGCTTACTGAAGTTTCTGGTCACTCTCATTGGGGTTACACAGGTAAGAGAGAAGAAAAGACACAACTGGCAAATGATAAGAGAATTTTGAGAACCTGGTGATAACCCATGTTTTGTGTTATCCTAACTGTTTTATGTTGAAGCCATTTCCATTCCTTTTTATTGCTTCCAATGGCATCAAACAGATGCGACTTTGATTGCAAAGGTTTACATTCACTGAGTTCTGCTTTAATATTTGCCCTGCGTCTCACTCCTTACTCATCATTTAATAACCTCAGAACGATTTCCAGATTGGCCTTACCATTTTGAATTTGAGATCTGACAAGCTTTAAAAAAAAGAGCCTTGAGGGCAAATCAATTGCTCTCAATTAGGGACAGGTGTCGAAGGTACAGGGGTGAGGTCAATGTCATTTAAAACAGTTTGGCTTGACGTGTTGTCTTCTTCGCCGTTAACTGGCTTAATTTTTCCGGCTCTGCAGTCAGAACTGCAACTTCAGCCCTTTGGTTACAAGCTAATGACTGATGGGCGACTGTGTCCTCTGGATAAGAGAAGTCAAGTCACCGGAATGCACTGCTCTTGCCTCAGCTTTAGAACAAATGGTGACACTTCCCGCAGTAGCTCTAATGCTTACACCACCGATTTTCAATTAAGGTTCGCACTGTGTCCGTGGCTTGTGTTGTTCGATGTCTCTCATTATTCTGAAAGCCCCTCCTTCAGCTATTTAGAGAAGAGACACAGCTGATCTTGTACCATTAGACTTTCAGTGACAGAATAATGAACGCAGTTACGGCAGATGACAGCTTTTAGAAACGATTAATTAGAAGAAATCCTTTCTTATGCAGCCGGATACATACCACAAATGGGCTGCTCAGCTTTGCAATGAAAATGTCTTTATTCTGCAGAAAACATTTTTCGTCTCCTTAGTTGTAGAACACTGCCCCCACAGCATAATGGAAATAGAGAGGGGAAATTGAATTAAATGTTTGAGGATGTGTCTAATTTAACTTCAGAGACTTGGTAGATGAAAAAATATTTAAAAAAAGTAACTGCCTGAAAACCTGACTTTGGAATGAATTGAATTTTAGCAATCACAAAGACTGAGCTCACTGACAGGAGGCTTCGGTTCACACAATAGCTTATAGGACTGAATCCTACTTGCTAGGGGAAACGACACATCGAACTTGTTGATTTATTTGGTGAATTAAAAAAAAAAACAGTACTAACACATTCAAAAGGTGGGGTGTCCCTGCTAAAGTTTTTGCTTTTTTTATTTACTACTTTTTTTTTTAGTATAGAATAGAGTTTATTCAGAACATGGGGAAGGGAGTTAAGAGGGTACTAGGGGCAGAGAAAGGCAGAGAGAGAGAAAGTAGAAAAGTAGAAGAGTAGAGGCTGGCCATGAGCATTATGGAGGGGGGAGGGAGGAAGGGAATGGGGACAAAGTGGGGAAGAGCAAGAGATTACTACTATTTTTTTAAATGAACACAAAAATAATATATTTAATTATGGATGCTATAGCTAAATTTCATTTTGAGTTTTGTGAGGAACCTCCACAGGAGATCTTGAGTGGATGTTTTATATCCCACTAGGCAGCCCTTCTGATGAGGGTGAGAGACTCACACTGCAGTTTTTTACTAGCATTTCTCGGATATCCACAGTTGTACAGCATTTATTTTTGTGTGTGTATTGATTGGTCACTAGTATTTCTACTTCTGAGAGCTCTCTAATTCATTGGCTTACTTACTGACTGGATACTTATGGAGTTGTTTTGTTGTTTAACTTATCGAGTTCTTCATTCTAGACATTAATTTCCCATCATGTTCACACTGGCGAAGGCTTCCTTCCATGTTAGGGTCTTTCTTCATGGAATTGTTTCCTTTGCTGTGCTTGCTACGTTTCTGATTATTTAAAACAACATCCTATCTATCTATCTATCTATCTATCTATCTATCTATCTATCTATCTATCTATCTATCTATTTCTTGTTTTAAGATAGCTCCTTTAATCCAGTGTTTTATGAGAAGCCATGGAAGTTCCAAGTTAGTTCAGAATTTCATTTCTTTATGTAGAGTAAATACTTTAATGACAACAAAGAGAACAAAGAAAATACACCTGCTAGACATCCATGAAACAACCCAACCTTTACAAGGAGGAACTGGTGATGGGTTGCTCCTACACAAACTGCATGTAACTGTTCCAGTTGAAACACACTTTTATTCTTTTGGGTATATGCCTGGGAATAGTATAGCTGGGTCCTCAGGTAGTACTATTTCCAGTTTTGTGAGGAACCTCCAGACTGATTTCCAGAGTAGTTGTTCCAGATTACAATCCCACCAACAATGGAGGAGTGTTCCTTTTTTTCCACATCCTCTCCAGCATCTGCTGTCACCTGAGTTTTTAATCTTAGCCATTCTCACTGGTGTGAGGTAGAATCTCAGGGTTGTTTTGATTTGCATTTCCCTGATGACTAACGATGTTGAACATTTCTTTAGGTGTTTCTCAGCCATTCAGTATTCCTCAGTTGAGCATTCTTTGTTTAGCTCTGAACCACATTTTTAATAGGGTTATTTGGTTCTCTGGAGTCTAACTTCTTGAGTTCTTTGTATGTTCTTTGTAGATCATATCGAGAGTCTGGTCAGCATGAAGCTGTGTAAAATGTGGAAGGAACAAAAGATTCAAAAGCTTAAATCTTGAGTCAGCAGCAATGTCATTTGCTGCAGGTAAGACAAGCTATTGTTCTGCAGTACTGGGAAAATGTCATCATAGGTATGGTGGTTTGACTAAATTTGGCCCCTATAGGTTCATATATTTGGATGTTAAGTCACCAGAAGTGGCACTACTTGAGAAGGATTAGGTGTGGTCTTGTTGGAGGAAGCGTCACTGGGGGGGGGCAGTGTCTCTCTCTTCTGGCTTCTGTGGATCCGTAGGTAGAAATCTCAGCTCCTTCTCCAGCACCATGCTCCACACCTTGATGCTAACGGCCTAACCCTCTGAAACAGTAAGCAAGCACCAATTCAGTGCTTCCTACTATGAGAGTTGCCATGGTCACAGTGTCTCTTTACAGAGATGGAACAGTGATCAAGGCAATGGGGGTCTCTAACTCATGGTAAAATCAGCAGCCCTTCCACATTATACAAACTGCTGAAAAGAGAGTCAAGGAACTTGATGTTATAAAACCGAAATTTAGATTTGTCTTGATTAAATTGCAAAACAGCCTGGTCTACAGAAAAATTTCGAAAATGTTTTGTTGCTTCATCGTCGTCATCATCATCATCATCCTCATCACCATCACCACCATCATCATCATCATCATCATCATCAGACCTTAAACACATGGGAATTCTGAAAGTACTGTACAGCTTGAAATACATAGTTTCATTAAATACTCATGACTGGGAAATGCCATCCACTCATAGGAAACTTTGCCTAACGAATTGAGGTAGGAAGGAAATGGGGGAGGAATACCTTTCAGCTATTCTCTAAATCCGACTTTGTGCTTGTTCTCTGTTTACTCAGATACAACATGCGGGATGTTGGGTCAGGCATAACCTTCAGGTAAGAAGCACCCCAGCTGTAAAACTGGAAGACCGTGGTCGTCATACAGACGATGCCTTCATTCTCATCGTGTGTGAAGTGTGCCAACCTGCTGTCCTCTCACTCATGCCTTACTGTGGCACAGCACTGGTCACTATGTGGTTTTCCAGAAATTCCTCTTGTAAAATCTAATTACAATTCTTCTCTACCATCAACCCTGTGTCACACATGTGTTCTAGAAATATTTTGTCAAAGCAATTATGTGGAGGCATTCTCTCTTTAAGTCTGTAACTACAAGGATAGAAGTGTAAGAAAACCATACATGTTAACTGTACCCTCCCTTTTATTTTCACAGCTTTGAGATTTTCTGTATCTCCACATACACACATCCTCATGCGTCACTGCCGGTTTCTCTAAATCTGCTAGCATTCAGGACTATAGGTCTCGCCTGAGCCTCTGCATCTCTCTGTTAACATATGTGGCTATATGATCACAAACTGAGTCCATTTATCTCAAATTGCAACATATACTATCGCTATGAGGAAACATCATAACCAAAAGTGGCTTGGAGAGGAAAAGCTTTAATTGGCTTACACTTCCACATCACCATTCATCACTGAAGGAAGATATATAGGACAGGAGCTCAAAAGGGGCAGGAACCTGGAGGCAGGAGCTGATGCAGAGGCCATGGAAGGGTGCTGCTCTCTAGCTTGCTCCTCATGGGTTGTTCAGCTGCTTTCGTACAGAAGCCAGAACTGTCATCCCTGGGATGGCACCACCCATAATGTACTAGGCCCTCCCATATCAATCACTAATTAAGAAAATACCCTACTGACTTTCCTATAGCTTGATTTTGTTTGTTTTTATAAGATGGGGTTTGTGAGACAGCCCTGGCTGTCTTGAAACTCACTCTGCAAACCGGGCTGGCCCCTATGAATGGGAAAGATCCATCTGTCTCTGCCCTCCACGTGCTGGGATTAAAGGGTGTGCCCCACTGTCAGGCTTCTATAGCCTGATCTTATAGATCTCTCAATTGCGGCTCCCTCGTCTCAATGACTCATAAAATTAGGCAGCACGTGCTGTATGGATTACTCAATGAGCCCAGGCATCTCTAACGCTGACAGATACTGCTGTATCTGACAGACCGGAATTCAAAAATGAGGTCAGGCCCACGTTTTAATGTCAAATGATGAAGGTTGATAAAATTTTTTAACCATCTTGTTCTACAACCCACTGGCTTTACCACCATAATGTGGGATGAATGGTCCATTACCGTTTTCTGGTCTCATTCCTGGCCCTTGTAGCAGCCTGTTTGCAGGGGCCTGCCTTCCCATTCTACCTTCATTCTCAGGGGACTCTGACAAACCTTGGAGTGGACCCAACTTTCTTCCCTCCTATGGACCCCTCTCAGCCCTGGCTCATCCTCAGTTACTTCATGTGAGTCCCCGATGCCAAGAAACACTTCCTACCTAGGAAGCAAATTGAGGACTCAGACATAAGTGCATACACCTGCAGACAGACATCTGGTTTTCGACAAAGAAGTCAGACATATGCACTGGAAAAAGGCAGCATCCTCAACAGATGGTGCTGGTCAAACTGGACAGCTGCATGGAGAAGAATGTCCATAGATGAATACCTGACATCCCACACAAAAGTCTGAGTGCTAGGAAGGCTTTCCTAAAGCCTACATTCTTAACCCAGAAGCTATCCTGATTGCCAGCCGCTCGTGAAGAAAAACATTAGTTTTCTCCAACAGAGTCTCAGCGCATGCATAAGTGACACTTAAGGGAGGTCCTGTGCCTGGGACTAGGTGGCCAACACAAAAGTGTATCAATGCCATTTTAAAAATACGTGTGTGTGCCTCTCTCTCTCTCTCTCTCTCTCTCTCTCTCTCTCTCTCTGTATGTGTGTTTTTTCACAATGCTTCATTTGGGCGAATTTTAGCTAATTTTCCTTTGCTTGTATATCATAGTTTTCAATTTTCTATTTTAATGGTGTGTGTCTCTGTGTTTCTCACACTTATTTTCTTCTTTTTCTTTTCTGATCCTTCCTTTATTCTAAAAAGAGCGATAAAGAAAGTCTGTAGTTGTATGAGTGTGGAGAATCAGGGAGGAAATGAAGAAAGAAAAACCATGTTCAGGATATACTAAATAGAAAATTTATTTCCCCAAAATTAGTAGTCAAAAGAAGTTTGAAATTTTCTTTCTTCCTTCCTTCCTTTCTTCCTTCCTTTCTTTCTTTCTTTCTTTCTTTCTTTCTTTCTTTCTTTCTTTCTTTCTTTCTTTCTCTCTCTCTTTCCTTCCTTCCTTCCTCCTTCCTTCCTTTCATTCCTTCCTTTCTCTCTTCTCCTCCCCTCCCCTCCTTTCCCTTCCCTTCCCCTCCCGCCTCCTCTCCTCTTCTTTTCTCTTCTTTCCATTTATTTTTTCTGAGGCAAGGACTCTGTACAAAGTCCTTGATGTTTGAAGTCCTGCAACTCACTATGGGAGGAAACCCAGTCCCAAAAGGCTAACCTTAAACTCACAGAGATCCTCCTGCCTCTGCTTTTTGAGTACTAGGAATGAAGGAATACACCACCATGCCTGGCCTAGTTTGAACATTCTCGATGACATTTTCCTAGAGCTAATAGAACTTAAAAAAGCACAATTTTATTTTCTGTTTCCCTTCTCATGGAGGGGAGGCTGTCCAGTGCTTAAAAATGTTCATTTATACTCTCAATCCTAAATATCTATGCTCCAAATACAAGGGCACCTACATACATAAAAGAAACCTTACTAAAGCTCAAAGCACACATTGTACCTCTCACAATAATAGTAGGAGATTTCAACAACCCACTCTCATCAATGGACAGATCATGGAAACAGAAATTAAACAGAGACATAGACAGACTAAGAGAAATCAAGAACCAAATGGACTTAACAAATATTTATAGAACATTCTATCCTAAAACAAAAGGATATACCTTCTTCTCACCACCTCATGGTACTTTCTCCAAAACTGACCATATAATTGGTCAAAAAACAGGCCTCAATAGATACAGAAAGACAGAAATAATCCCATGCGTCCTATCAGACCACCACAGGCTAAAGACGGTGTATACATGTGCTTCCACATATACATGGAAGTTGAACAATGCTCTACTAAATGATAACTTGGTCAAGGAAGAAATAAAGAAAGAAATTAAAGACTTCTTAGAATTTAATGAAAATGAAGGTACAACATACCCAAACTTATGGGACACAATGAAAACTGTGCTAAGAGGAAAACTCATAGCTCTGAGTGCCTGCAGAAAGAAACAGGAGAGAGCATATATCAGCAGCTTGACAGCACACCTAAAAGCTCTAGAACAAAAAGAAGCAAATACACCCAGGAGGAGTAGAGGGCAGGAAATAATCAAACTCAGAGCTGAAATCAACCAAGCAGAAAGAAAAAGGACCATAGAAAGAATCAACAGAACCAAAAGTTGGTTCTTTGAGAAAATCAACAAGATAGATAAACCCTTAGCCAGACTAACGAGAGGACACAGAGAGTGTGTCCAAGTTAACAAAATCAGAAATGAAAAGGGAGACATAACTACAGAAACAGAGGAAATTCAAAATATCATCAGATCCTACTACAAAAGCCTATATTCAACAAAACTTAAAAATCTGCAGGAAATGGACAATTTCCTAGACAGATACCAGGTACCGAAGTTAAATCAGGAACAGATAAACCAGTTAAACAACCCCAAAACTCCTAACTAAATAGAAGCAGTCATTAAAGGTCTCCCAACCAAAAAGAGCCCAGGTCCAGATGGGTTCAGTGCAGAATTCTATCAGACCTTCATGGAAGACCTCATACCAAATACTATCCAAATTATT